>NW_011888786.1:14813608-14830436 GCF_000151845.1 Pteropus vampyrus | reverse complement strand
TTAATTAATTTTTATTTAGATTTAATGAGTCTTGTGTAGCTGACAGCTGCTGTATTGGGCAGTGTAGTTTAGAAATAGGAAGTTATTTCATATTTTGTCTTAAGAACTGGGATACACAGCATTGGCAAAGAGTGATGGCCATTCCACTGTGAACACTGCAGCAAGCATATTTAATCCAGTGCTGCTGTTTAGGAAGTAGGAAAATGTTTGGCTAGACTCTAAGTTGAGTGAGGGTTGGTACGAAACCTCTCAGCAATTATTCTGCAATTGCTTACATAGTGCCTGACATAGAGCTGAAAAGTAAAAATATTTTTGAATTCAGAATAAACAGTGGAGACAAATATTAATTAAATAAATGATAAAATAATTTATCTTAAATAAGAAAATTGTCTTTGACAAAAGAAGAAAAAAATCACTTTAATACATATTTTTTCCTATGGAAAAAGAATCTTCTTATCAGAGTCAGATAGTTTAAGATAGAGAAAAGAAAAGATGAATATAGCATGGAAAACATGATAGAGGTTAGCTGAATAGGTAGTATCTAGTGAGAAATTTCCAGCAGGAAAGGGGTAGCCAGAAGATTTGGACGAGGAATGTTGGCATTAATAAGAAAAAAGTAATGATATAATGTGTGTGTTTATGACACTTTTTATCCTGAAATTCACCCAAATGAGTCTAAATATTGAATGTGTGTGTGCATATGAGTCTTCTCCATGTATTACTTTTTTATTTTTTTCATGCCTACAGGTTTGACCTGTTGCTCTTTACTAGATTCATGGGAGATGGTATTTTCTTCATGTGTGCATGCATGCACATACACACACACACACACACACACACACACACACACACACCTATAAAAGCAGAAGGAGATTTAAAGAAGGACAAAGAAAGAGGGCAAAGTATATATATAAAGTATATACTAGATAGAATATTTTGATACAGTAAAGCATTATAGATATCAACATCAAGCCTGGCCACTGTGGCAGTAAATATTTTTTTCCTAAAACATCCAATGTCCTTTCTTATGTCAGGTCTAAATTCCACTGTGCTGGTATTCATAGTCACTAGTTTGGTGTTGTTGCTGCCTTCTAGTTTTGTGATTGAATATATTAGATTATATGTATATACATATGTATTCTATCATATGCATATGTGTATTTTATCATATGTTGTATCTGTCTTCTAGTTTCATGATAGAATATATATTTTTAAGAAATTTTAAGAAAAAAAATTACTGCCCCAGAGTTCAGGCTCAGTGATGATCATCTGAAACTGAGAGAGACCCTCTAGTTTACCTTTTGGTTTTATGTCTATGATGCATTTATGTCACATACCTTATCTTTGAAAGTAAACAGAGGACCTATTTTACCTCATAATTAAAGCAATGCCCACTTATTTTTACATGAAGAACAAGGGAAAAAAACTAATTGCAATCTATTTAAGATCTGGTGCTAAATGATTTGTGAGTTCTATAAATCTAAACATTTACTCTGGAGATTAAAATCTTCTCTTTTATTTAGGTCCACAGAGATGTTATCTGTTATGTAATTGCCCTTTTCAGAACATGGAAGATGTTAGAATAAGATTCTATATGGCACAAATGAAATTTCATTGCATTGCACTCTACTGTCTAGTATGTATTCATGAGTTCATTATCTTCAGAGTATTTTTCATATCCGTGTAATGTTCTCTGCAATATTTTCTTTATTAATTTGGAAATAAAAAAATAGGTGTATCTGAGGGCTTTCATCAGATACACCTATTTTTAGACACAAATTTTATAGAAGTTAAGAAAAGCAATTTATTCTGTTCAGGACAAAATTGGGTCATTAGATATTTCCAATTATTTTATATATGGTTGACATTTTATTTATTTAAAAAAATCACCTCTTCTATATGTAAGCATACACTTTCTTTACCACTCATCAATATATATGAAAGGCATGAATCATGACAAATATAATTTCATTTTTTGCTCCTCTCACAGAGTACACTTCTAATCCTTCTGTTTGTTGCCCTTGCCCCAGTTCTTTTTCCTGGCATGTAAAATGTATGTCTCTCTAACCTTGTTACCCCTTCTTCCTCAGCCTAATCTTATTAAAAGCACTTAGCTGTCTCCAGTGGACATACCTTTTCAGTTTTCTTTCACATTTTTAAAAATCTGTGCCTGGATGTCCATTCGACCTTATTCTAACCTACTTAGACACATCCTGCTGTGTGAAATTTCCCTATTATTCACCCACCAACAGCTTCAATGATTTCTTCTAACCCTGTGTCATAGACACATATATATGGTTGTCTCTCTCCTTCAGCACCTAGAAGATCCTTGATGGCCTTATTCTATGTCCCAAGCCTGATAGAAAGACTTGTACATAATATAAACCTAATAAATATTATGAAAGAATGAAGGATATGGATATATTTCTATCATAAAACTAGTTGGAAGATTTTACTAAATGCTACTAAACTAGTATCGATCCCTGCCTGGCCCCAGAAAAGAGTAAAAAAAAAGCTCATCAGTTCGTGTATATTTGGAAAAAGCTACTTGGTCCTGTGGGATGGGCTGACTTTTAAGAGAGAAAAATATCTATATGGCAGACAAATGAATATTCATGGTATACACGGGAAGAGATGAATATGCATTCAGCATCAAACCTAACTTGCCTGAACATGCATTTGAAGATAACTTGTATTTACATAATCATCCCTATAGTGTGTGGAGAACATATGACATACTTTTTACATATGCAGAGTTATATCTAACCTACTTGGAAAAAAATTTAAACATTAAACAACAGTGGCAATGTGAATGTGAAAAAAAATCTTAAAACAGAAGAAAACTGATCAATTGATTCTATACATTCTGCAATTGTATTATCTAAACAATTTTAAATTTGTGATGTCTACTCTTGACAGGAAGTCTTGTGTGTCCTTGCTGAGCCGTGATGCTTATTATTAATATTTAACTTTTTTCTTATTCTCTCCAACACAAAGGAAATTTCAGAATGTTCTGTATCTTTTCTTTAAAGTAGGTGAGAAGTTTGAAATTGCAGTTTTTCCACATCCTCCTACACAGCCGCACAATGGAAATCATTTGCCATTCCTCTGTCCTACACTTAACTTTACCATGAATAGAAAAATATAACAATCTTCCACTGCTCTCTAAGCATCTGTTCTTTTGTGAGTTTCTTACTACCTTCAAGTAAGTCAGTATTTTAGGAAATGCTGTTTCTGTTCATAAGTGTGCCCCTCTGCAGGGGAAAAGACTGTATCCAAAGAGAAAATGAACCACAAAGGTGTGGTGTTTTTGTTTGTTTGTTTGTTTGTTTGTTTTGGCATTTCAACAGCAATATTTTCATTGCTTTTGAGGGTTTTCCTAGAGCAGACATCCCATTGCACAACTGTTTCATTTTGGCATTTTAGAAAGCTGCAGTTAAAATGTTTTTTTTCAGATTAAAGACAAATGAAATGCCCAGTGTGATTAAAGATGAAGGAGCACAGGCTTTAGAGGGACAGGGTCCATTGCTTTTCCTTCCCATGTGTATGATCTTTAATTAGCAGTTACTTTTGACTCCTCAGTTTCCAGAGATCCTTTTGAAATCCTGATCAGTGGGGCCTCATGTATCAGGAAAACCAGAGCTCAGCCCTTCAGGAGTCTAAACAAGACTGGCCTAATTAAGATAGTTGTGCAGAGCTGGAAGCTGACACAAAATTCTGGAGTAATCCTGATGGTCCTAAAACAAGGGGAATGCAGTTCCAAACACTGAAGAGAAGTATACAGGGTTTCCCCTATTCTGCAGGTTTAGTAAACTCAGGAGACAGGCACTCACTGCAGAGAACTGCACACCTGGTCAAAGGTTTCTTGCAATTTCTTAAGGGTTTCACCAAGGCCATTATTGACCAGTGAGAGATCAGAGTAGTGAGTGTACTGGCAGTTCAGAGTCCTTCTGTAGCTGCTGCAGGGCTTCCATGAATGCCCTGGTCAGGAGGTGCTATAAACACAGGAAAGGTGAAAGTTCTGCCATGTGAGCAATCTCCAGCAGCTGGGGCTCCAGGTCAAGGATGGCGATCCTGTCCTGATGATGAATCTGGTGCACTGTTTCAAATTGGGTGCTAAACATGTTGCCCAGGGGGTTGCCAAACTCCAAGAACTCGTTGGCCGAGTCGTCCTGATCACCTCCTCCTCGGAGATGAGGTGGTGCTCCTTCTGGTCCGTCTCAGTCTTTTTGAGCAGCAATGTTGTATATGGGGCAGGGGACGCAAACTTCTCTGGGTCCAGGCTCAGAAAGGGATTCTTAATGTGGCTGCGACACTCCACTGACTCGAGTTAGCACTAGCATCTTTCTCTTGAATGCAGGGAGTAGAATTACTTCTTCCTAGACTACAACACACAAATAGTCAAAAATTTGACTGTGCTTGACCAGACACTTGTCATTATGCTCTTTCCAAAGGGACTGCTGCTCAGAGCTTAGCCTGGAGCAGACTGAACCACACTTGGCACTCACATTCCCACAGCTCTGGGAGAAGGGATCAATCCTGCTGACTCCTTTAAAGAGTCTTCCACCTGCCTTTGCCACCAGTTACTGTCATCTTTGTTGATGATCTGGGGATAATGTCCCCAGTAACAAACTTCAGTCCCGCCGGCTCCTTGCAAGGAATCAGATTGTCCTTTTTGGGGATCATAGTCAAACTGTGCCCTCATGAACATCTGTAGTGCAGGAAGATTTGTGCTGGGAATTACCTTTAATGAGATCATTCCTTTGGTTTCTTTCATCGCCTTCTGCAGCTGATCTACCTACCAAGTGACTCGTCACATTTGTGCCATTGATTTTTAGTCTGTAGATCATGCCACCATGAAGAATTCTTGCCACCATACAGGACTGCTTTTCATTCAGCTTCAGATGATTCCCACAGGCTTTTTTGTGACTTTCTCCAACTGCATGAGTTACCCCTTAGCCTGGGCAGGGCTACCTGGGGGCAGCAGACCCATTGATATATGTGTCCTCAGTCATGGCATTCAAGTGGCTGAGCTTCTGCAGCAAGAGCTCCAGGTAAAGATCAGAGAACGCCTTTGGTGTGCTGCCCCTGCCCTCACCCTCCCTTACCTTGAGCATGATCTTGCCGGAGCCCTGACTTGGTGGCCTTGACAAGAGACAAGGGTCAGACAGAAGCTGGATGGGGAGAGCTTGAGGCTTGCAGGGCAGGCACCAAGTTTTTATAATGTGTGGCATCTGTGGAATGACAGGTTCCACACAATTGAAACAACACTTAATTTTAAATTCCTTTGAAAGAGAAATGTGTACAATATTATTGTAGATGAAAAGAAATCAGAACTTAGACATATTTATGAAACTTCAATGGAGGGTAATTTAAATAAAGGAATGTTGTTTTATATATTGAAATTTATTGTATACTATTATATCCTCAGAAAATAATAAAAGATGAGTGAAAATATTGTGTTGCTGGAATGCTCAGTGTGGTGTTATTTTACTACTTCAAAAATTTTAGAACCATCAAGTATAAATAGGTAAGTGGTTAAATAAATGATTACACATGCTTAAAGTACCATGAAGGTGTGCTAGTTAATAAGAGTACATATTCTGGAACCACACTACTTGGGGAGAATCCTAGTTTTGCTACTTTCTAAGTAGGAGATTTCCAATAAATTATGTTTTCACTCCATGACTCACTTCTCTAAAATGAAGAGCAGCAACAGTAATAGTATCTACCTTTATAGTTGGTTGTTAGCATTAAATAGGTTAACATAGTTATTTTTAGGAATAACACCTAGCATGCACTATACATAATAAACACTGCATCACTGTTAACTTTAGTTACATAGCCAAAAACATCAATTTTGTAGAAAACATAGTAACATGGAAAGTTTTCCTGAGAAAAGTGAATTCATATTATTTGCCCAGATCTTTAACTGCACAATCGCCTTTACAGATCTACCTCTCGTTTTTTATTTCAAAAACGAAAACATAATTAATGAAAAATATTTAACATATTGTTTTTGATAATATGATTTATAAATGGAGATGATAGATGAAAATTAGGTATGGAAGACGAAGAAATTCAATAATGTTGGTTTGTGATCATAGAGTGAATTTAAATACAAGTTAACTTATATTTACTTATATAAATATGTAAACTTTAAATATAAGAGATAAAGTCACATTCTGAAAATGTGGAGGGAGACCACATGATCTTAATTTCAGAGCTATCTGTATCAGAGATCTAATGTTACTAAAGCAATCCTCTATTCTAGTGGTTTGATGTACTACCTAGAAAATTGAGGAAAATCTTTTCTCTGAACAGTTTAGTAGGCTATCAACTACCCATAGATTTAAAGAATGAAGGCCACAGTATAACAAAAAGCAAACACCAAAACATTTAAAAGCCTTTAACTAGTGAATGGTATTATCATTATTTCTTGAATTCAGAGTTTCAAAATTCAAGCAGTTCATAAAATGTCATCATTCATGAAGCAAATGGTATACAGATGACATGTATATAAATGATGAGTAACCTTTTGAAGTCTCATGTGTTAGTATTACTACAGAGTCAACCAGTCTCACTTTTCCCTGAGCATGACTATTATAAGCTATAGTTTTGTTATTCAAATTTTGCACATTTTACATTCTTATACAATTTTTGGAGGCATTGTACATCAGTAAAGAAGCTTAATTATTTTCAAAAATTAAAGCAGTAGAAGCCACACAGTATTCCATAATAAACTTAGTTTTCAGTCTTTGGATCCTGAGATTAAAAAAACAAACAAAAAAACAAACAAAACAATAGCTAAGCATGACATCCTCTAGCTGGTCTTTAATATTTTCTGCAGAATTCCCAGCTGATTGGTTTCTTCTAGTTGAAAGTTGCTCCAAAAATTTTAATTTATTTTTAAAAATATTTCTAAATGCAAACTTTCTCTTCTGAATCACATTCTAACTTTTTCCTCTGAATCATTTTATAAATCATTGATAAAGTAATTTTCCTCATATACAAACATAATCAATCTGACTTTTTTTACTGTCTACTTGTTTAAACCTCCAGCATATATGTCCTGGGAACTTTGTATTCGCTTTCCGTGGTTTATTTTTCTCCACACAGTTGTCTTGATCTAAAATAGAATATTTTTTACTTCTTAGTTATATTGATTCACTCTTAAAAATAAAAGGATCAGTGAAGTAGAGTTTTTTGTGGTTTTTTTTTTCATTTGTTTGCAAAATCCCTTTTATTCACTACCTTATTTCCATTGCCTCGTATGGTAATTGACAGATATTACACATGTTGAATAAAAAATGGATCTTAGCAGGTGGGTTAACTTAATAGTTAAAAATACGTTGCCTAGATTCAAAGTGCCTATATTCCTCTATATTCCTCTCTCTCTCTCTCTTTTCCTCCCTCCTTTTCTCTATGCCATTTATTGCCTGTAGTAATCAACTTACACCTGTTTTCCTTTCTTTTTTAAAATTTTATTTTTAAATTATATATGACATACAATATTCTATTAATTTCAGGTGTACGACAAAGTGATTAAGCATTTATATATCTTACAAAGTGATCATCACGATAAGTCTAGCACTCATCTGGCACTAAACAAAGTTAGTACTATATTATTTACTATATTCCCAATGTTGTACTTTATATTCTCATTACTAATTTTGTAACTGGTCATTTATAGTTCCAAATCCCCTTCACCTTTTTCATCCATCCCCTTTCCCATCTAGCAACCATTAATTTATTCTCTGGATCTATGAGTTTGTTTCTATTTTGTTTTGTTTATTCATTTATTTTAACTTTTAGATTCCACATATAAGAGAAATCATATAGTATTTGTTTTACTGTCTGACCTTTTTACTTAATATAATACTCTCTAGGTCCATCCACGCTGTTGGCAATGTTTAGACTTCTTTTCTGTGCCTTATTTTTCTATATTATAAAATGCCACAGATAATGGATGTGAAAATTAATGAGATAATACATTTAAATCACCTAAAACTTAAACCTAATTATTTTGACTATTGACATGTTTTTTATTGTTTTTTTTTTGTAAGTGGATTTAACACCACTCTATTTCTACATATTTTCCTTCTCTCAAGAAGGACCAGAGGAAAACATTTTCGATATAAGAAAGATTCTCTATGCCTTTTTTATTAAGAATGCTATTTCTCATTATAGAATATTGGTTGTTATGGTGACAGGAAGGAAGACAGAATTAGATAGGTTTTGAAGAAGATATGATCATGATAGTCATGGTTAACTTTAAAGTTTTAGTGATAGCTTTCTCTTTGAGATAGGCTTCACTAGGGTTTGATTTGCTACTAATTTGACACCAGTAAATACAAAATTGTCAGAATCTCTTAATATTTTTGAACTGGACTTGTTTTTCTCTTCTTTACCCTAAGACTCTAAGTGGCCAGAGAAATAGATGAAGAGTCTTGGTTCCGGTACTAGTTTCTAGAGGCCAATAAGATTATATCAAAATACAAGAGAGTCAAATGAGATCAATGCCATCCAGAGCTTGTTCTTTTTACAATTTTCTTTGCCATGTATGGGTTGGACCCTGTGAGCCAATTATCTTGTTATTACCCTGCACGGGTTTGTGCATATATAGACATAAGAAACCCCTGAACTGCTTACAGAGGTATTCATAGCCACCTAGAAGCTGTTGAGGTCTTCATAAGAGAGTTCAGGTTGTCTGCTGAATTAACTCTTGATATTTTGCAGTGTGGGAATCTTCATGAATATAAATGGGACAGAAGGGAACAATCACAGGGAAGCTAAGGGAATGTTACTTAAATAAAGCCTCATCAATGGAACAAAATATCATATAAAAAAATTTTAAGCCTGGTTAGTACCTGGATGGGAGACCACCTAGGAAGACCAGGTGCTGTAGGCGTAAAAATAAATAAATAGATAGATAGATAGATAGATGATAGATAAATAATTGTAAACCGACAAGGTCCTTGCAATTTGTGAGGTCAACCAAGGATTGCCTCGCCTAAAAAAAAAGTTTTAAAAAATTAAGAATGTGAGGATAGTTGTGCTTTTTAAAATGTATTGTAAACAAAAGTTGTAGCAGCCATGAGAAGAATTAGGGACCCAAAGGAAAAGGTGGAATAAATGGTCAGACATGGTTTCTTTTTCCTGAGTGTTTGTGTTATATCTTGAATTCTTTCAGAGAACAATTTTCTTCTATTGATTAGAGACTATACTGAAAATGTTACAGGTTAATGAATATTTAAAAAAATCAGTATTTAAAATTTTTTATATTTACAAAAGGTTATGTTGAAACAGTTGCCATTTTCATAATCTAGAGCATTAGGTTAGAAATTTACCATCTTAAGATCCTTCCTGTCCAAATGTGTTAAAAAATAATCAATTTGAGAAAATAAAAAGCCTCCCCAAATCAAGTAAGTTGTTTTGTTAAAAATATTTAAATCAACCAAAAGGGTAAAAATGATAAACTATCATTCAGTTTTATCAGAAAACAGGGAGTTTTAACATCTGAAGTAATTTAGGCTCTCTTCATATAATTGAGCTTGACTAAGTTCCTTACTTTCATATTTTCTGATTTGATAACCATACTGTGAATGATTAATATTTTTTTGGTAAGTAAATTAGGCAATTTCAAGGCAATAATTATACTTCTAAAATGTGGGGCTGAGTTTAGTTTTTTTCATAGTGGCATGCAATTAACAAATAATATAAAATTAGAATGATATTTATATTGCGTTTTAGTCACACAGGTGCTGATATATGTATTAAAATTGCAATGGAATATATCTCTTAGCTCTGCTGCATATTGCCAGGCTTTACTTATATGTGACTGTGGTATTTATTTTTATAGAAAATTTTGGGGCCATTTCCAAGAAAAATGATGAAGATTCAAGAGTGTTGATAAATATGAAAGGTAATATATGTACATATTATTTATATGATGGAATTTTACCTCAGCTGAGATGAAATCATTAAGGGACAGTTCAGATCTTGTCCTACATAATTTGAATATGATGACCCTAAACAAATTTGTGATGCAGACAAGGGCAGGTTCTTGTAAACCTTTTAACTTAAATCACCCATGTGAAGTTCTGTTTACTTGAAATGTCTGGCATGTTTTCTTCGATGACACTTCATAAATAATTTGTCTATGTTCTCCAACATAGACAAATATAGTTATATCTTACCTTAATGTCTCTGAGACTTTGGGTTTTTGATATATATTTGAGTACTTGCAGCCTGATTAGGGCACCGTTATCAGGGTGTTTGGTCTAAACCACTGCATAGTTTTAGTACATTGTGGATGACATAAGTCCTCTGTGGCTTTCATTTTCTTTATCTTCTTGTTTTATAACTAGTATTCCCTTAGGTACAAAAACTTTCATTTTGTGTATTTTTATTCTTTACATAAACATATCATTTCATAACTATTAGGGTTCTGTGCTTCCAGAGAGACAGTTATTGGGAGATATAAGCAAAGTATAAGACTTTGCCTAAAACACCTGAGTACTATTAGGTGTTACTTTTGGCAGGGGGTGGGAGAATGGAGAAAAGTATCTTTTAATGTGAAATGGTGAAGACAAACACTAGCTCCCAAAGGCTAAATTATGATTTTAGAATTTTTACTTTGGATTCTCCTTTGAGTACCCCTGAGTGTATTAAGAAAAATTAAAACAATAGATGTCAGTTATATATTGCCTGATTAAATATAATAGGATGTAAAGTATATAAATAAATAGATTTAACATATAATGTATTTCATTTAGGGTGTTAGTATATAAACCTCATGTTACTATTCATAAAACTTTCAAGATATATACTTTAGTGCATCTTTTTGGAAAAATAACCAGATATTTGAATCATATCAATAGTCCTAAAATGAATTAGATTTTAAAATTAAATTTCTTTAATCTCTAAAATTTTCTGGCTATTCATTTTAAATGGTACATTAGCAATTTTTCTGTGATATAACTTTTAGGCTATATTTTTTGTTGAGTTGTCAGGGCTGAAAGATAAAAATATAGACCCATAAGTTTATGGTCTCCTTCTTTCAATGGCTTACTAAAAAAAACATAAACATATTAATTAAAATATAATTCTTAACATATTTTGATTTTCTTGAAATTTAAGCAGAAAATTGATTTTAAAAAGAATTCTCCCCTCTAGTCATTACTATAAAAATAAATATAGCAGTTGCTTTTCTGGAGATTGTCTTAAGTTTTAATGAAGACGATGCCTACAAAAAACACAAAATATGGTGAATAATTAAAGTAATTATCTAGATGATCAAGTAAGAGGAATACTCTAAAACAAACAAAAAAAATGAGCTTAGAAATGAGTTCTTACAGGAAAACAGATGATTTTTGGACTGAGCATTTTGATAACATCTTCAGTTCTCCATTCAAACAAAATCACTAACAAAACAAATACTCACTACTCTATTGTTCAGTAAATATGAGGTAATTAAGTATGTAATATGCCCTTTGGCTAGGTCATTAATGATTTGCATAAATTAATATAGATTATGGAGATATTTATTAATGAGGTATACAAAAGATTATGAAATACATATATAACTAAAATATTTTCTTTAAAAAGGATTCTAATTGTATGTAATTGTCAGAAAAAAATATAATGATGAAGAACTTTTTACACTGAGACATTCAAAAGAATAATTTCTTTCTGTCATCACATAAAGAAATCTAACTACGGGCGGTAAACACACAATGCAACAAAAGAGGAAAAAACTATATTTAAAGGGGAAAAAAATACTTCTGAGGTCTTGTGAGGTCTTTTGAAGTTCTTTCGGCAAATATTTAAGGAAAATTGCAAATTACTTATATGTCTCTGTGAAGATTTACAGGAGTTAATAATGTATATTTTTTTCATTCGTTTCTGTCTTTAAGCATCTGCTAAAGAGACTGAACAGAACTAATGGGAGCTAACAGATAATTTCCTAAGTAGTCATAGATTAGTGAAAGATGGCCCTAACCATTCTGGGCAGACAGCTATGAAAAATCCATGGCCTTCTGCTCATTTCCCTACCCTTTAATCATATATGAGTCTTTCAAAAAATGAGCTTGATTAACTCAATCTCCTTGGATTTTATATATGTTAAGAAGTTAAACCCATTTTTCTCTCATTTGTTCAACTACCTTATCAAATACAATTTATCAAATTTTAATTTTGTAACTAAATTTTATTATGAGCACTTTACTAGTACTGCAATATAATTACATTTTTCTTCCTAATCAGAGACTGTACACATAGTAGGTGCATGAGTTTTTCCAAGTGTTGGATCTATTATTTTCTCCCTTGATTCTGTCAGATCCTCTTTGTGTACAAATCACAGTAAACTGAAAAATCAGTCTTCTATTTAATAAAAAGTCTATTTTATTGTTCTTGTTTTCACAAGTCAAATATTAGTACATGTTATTTTTTCTAAACTATCACTAAACATAGAAAGTTTAAGAATAAATTTTACACACACACATATATATATACATATGTATGTTTTCTAACTATATTACAATAATATTTGAATTGAATTAAATGTAAATATTGATACTTTTTTAAAAACATACTTTTAAAATACATTTTATGATATGAGCTTTATGTACATTTTAAAACATTAGTTTCTCCTCTTGGGATGGGCTTTAAAATTATAAAGACACTGGTCAGCTCAAATTAAAAAGTTTACTAGATCACCTTCCAATTCTCCTGAACTTTAAATAGTATTAATCTTTTCTTACCTCTCATATAAATAAAATTATATAAACACTAAATTTTGATATGCTTATTAAACTACACTACATTAACATTTCTCATGGATGTAAATGTGGATTTCCTCTTAGGATAATATTCTCATTGAACGATTTGAGTCCTGTTTGTGAACACATGGGATAAAATATATCTAATTCTATGACATCCCTGCAATCTCAAGTTTAAAAATCATTGCCAGAATTCAAGTGCATTCTGACTTTAAATTTCAGGCTCCATTACCTGTATATGCAGAAAAATATCAAAGGGAACAAAAAATAAAATAATTGTTTTACCTTAAAATAATTCCAATAAATCATCTTCTCACTAAAATTTCTAATTAGAAAAATAACATGCACAACTGTTCTGTCACACTAAAATTAAAATGTGCAAGACTGGATTATAACTGTGAATTCTGGTGTTATTTAATCAATAAATGATCGCATAATAAAGGGTTGATGTCTCTAACTATAAGTGAATTGTCAATGTGTTTTGCACATTATCATTGCCTACCACAATTTATTGTGTTTAAACATTTTCAAAGAATTAAAATGTGTCATTATCGTCCTGGTCATTCCAGCTTCTCAAGAGATGAAAGAATACTGCTGTGACAAAGAAAAAAATGCTTTGTTCTTATTTTTTTAGTTTCAAGTCAGAAATTTCCTTTTGTAATCATAAATTACTAAACTAAAGCCAAACATAAGCAGAACACTGTTTTTCCAAAAAGAGATGATATAACAAATAAAATAAGAACACTTTGAAACAGCCCCTTAAGAGATATTACAGAACTTTTGCTGTATGTTTGTGATCCAGTAATTTTAATAATCCTCTACTGCTTTCTGGCTAACCTTTGATTATTTTGGATATATTAATTTTGTATACAATTAAAAAATTGTATGCCTTTTTATTTAACCAAAAAAATGTAAAATTTATAATTTTGTTGAGACACATTTAATATTTCTTTCATCATCTAGTATCTGAAAGTTCTCTTTATTAAGCTTCCTCATTCTTCTCAAAAAAGCGAAAGGCAGTCAATCCCAGAGATCGAATGCCACTAGCTCTACATTAATAGAAGAAATTAATCAATGGCTTGTGAGAAGTCCTAAAGGTTCATAGTGAACAAAGTTATATTTTACTATAAACTTTTTCCTAAATATCTAAAACAAACAAAGCTACAATATAATTTACTTCTTTAAAACTTAAACTTGAATTATTTACAAAAAAAGTTAGAAGTGTCATATCACAATGTATTTAACATAGTCTTTTTCAAGGCCTAATTCCCTAAAAATAAAGGTAGATCACTTGATAGTATTACTTTCTTAAAGAAAGCACTTTTGCAAGCTACTGTAAACACAGTTTTACTTTACTGTTTATGGCTGTATTGACAGAAGCAATAGAGACAAATGATCATAACTGTAAGTGCCTGCCACATGCCAGGAACATTATATTTACTTCTCACCCAGCTGCCTAAGATGGGCATTCCTATTATCTTTCAGATGATGACTATGAGCTTAAGAGAGTTTACTTGCCTTACTCAAGGTCATGAAATTAGTATATAATAAGCTTCAGGTCTGTCTGACTTAAAAGTGTTATCTTCTTTCCATTTACATGCCTATGAATGCTGAGTATTAGTTTTTTAAAGGGGTCGAGATGTTTCATTAAGGCCTTGGTCTTGGCTCATGAGATGGTAAGCATACTGAACATCATATTGGGATATATATCGGCATATGACCTTAGTAAGTTTTAAATTTTCTATATATTTACAAAATGAAATTAAATAAGATTATTCTAAAAGTACTTGTTCTTTCCAGCATTGAATTCTTTATTTTTTTGCCATACATAAATATAATATTTTTAAAGTTTCGACAGTCATCACAAAATATGGCTTCATGAGTAGATACCCAAGAAGCCCTGACTTTTTTATCTCATTTTGCTGTGGCCTGTGATATTATGGTGTTCAATGGGAATACCTAAGAAATTGATTTTATCACCAAGAACTTTCTGGATGGTATTTGTAGAATTAATAATGTATGCTATTTTCAAACATATCACTTTTATTTTTGATATATATGTTATTAAAGTTGGCATTTTATAATATGCATAAATACAGGCATAACTGAAATTTGTTTCTGGAAGTTAAGAAAAGTTAATGATGTGATATTCCTATTCAGATATGTAGATTCAGTAGCAATATCAAAAGCATTCATAGCCTACCTAGTACAACAAGAGAACTAGTTTGAGTGCTATGTTTCTTTTCTTACCAAGATTATAATCAGGCTGCAGAGAGGATATTTGCATAAAAATTCATTGATATAAAATTATAAGGCAACTCTTAATAATTGTGCAAGAAGATGTCTAGAGGTTCTCCTGTAAGAATTCAGAAGAATAGATGTCATTCAAAAGTAAATTCTTAGGAGTTGAGTCTTCGGACTGCAGTGCAGGTCTAACATGAGAAACAAGAGTGAGAAGAATGGAGAATTGGATAGAAAGAGACTTGTATTGTGGTGAAGGTGCCAGAATGTTTTCGCCATGTCTGTGGTGAGTCCTCAAGCCAAAATAACCTATTAGAGGACTCCATGTCTTAGGACAGGGTTGCCACATGGATCCACTCACAATTACAGCAGGGGGAGTATCAAGACATGGGAAAATAAATAATCAGGGTTTCCTCCCTGTCCTCATTGTATATAAGGAGCCTTACCTCTTTCTCCTCAGAGTCAATTATGTTACTGAAATAGTGGCTCCTACTCTTGCCTGCTGGATCCTATTCATGAGAAGTTCAAAGTGACCTGACTGTAGGTATAGTTTATGGTTTAATGGTATTCTTGCTACATCCTCTGGCAAGAGTATTTCCACTTTGTGGACTAGAAATTATAATCTTTCAGACCGTAGAATTACAGGGACCTGATACAAAAGATCTCCCAGTTGGCCATTGGGAAAGGTGGTAAGTAGATTCACTCCTGCCTCCTCCTCTTTGTTTCTAGACCAATGTGATTTTTCCCATCAGGCACACCACTCCATATACAAGCCTCTGATTTAATGCACAGATTACATAGTGAAGGATGTCACCGAATTTCAGATTACTGTATCCCCAGGTGATATATTGGTTGTGCCTGCAGAAACCTATTCCAGTTTTCTATGTGGACAGATGTTTCTGAATGGTATGGCATGTGATATCACAAATGGATGTCAGGATTCACTGTGAAGAGGTCTAACAGTCCGATGTTTTATGTAGAATTCTGTGCCTGTGAATCAGATATTCGGTAAGCACATAGATAGTGGTATTGAATGAGGCTGTCTGTATAGGAAAGTTTAGTTCGTATCAGGTATAGCTATCTCTCCCTATGAGGGTGAATTGCTATAGTGCTATCACCATATCAACCCTCCTCTGTTATGGACCTGGCATTTGTTCATATTTCAACTCAAAGCATCTGTTTTCTCTAGATGTGTCAGGACCAATAATCATCTTTAAAGCTCTCTGGATCGAGATGCCTTGGCTGCTCCTTTAGCCTTGCCAGTCTCTATGGTCTTTTCAGCCTCTTGTCTGTTGACTTGGCTGCTACTACTTGTGGGGAAAGGAAAGGAGAGATGGGTTTTATTGTCCATGATGTGAATAAACCAAGATCTGTGACCGACGGTCAGCCCTGGTCTGCAGAGAAGATACAATATGAACTTGTTAGTGATGCTAAGAAGTGGTGCTCCTCTCACCAGTGTATTTCCAGTGATTTAGGAAAAGTGTCTGTTCTAATCTGACACTGTATTCAGTCTAGCATTCCAACTTCCTCAAATACAGTTCCTCTCAATATGAAGACTTTGAACTATCCCATAATGATGTATTATGCATTTGAGAAGAGGTATACCTTTTAAAAAATTTTTAACCAGTATTTTCTATGATTAAAACAGAGAGGTCTCTATGGTTACAGGAAACTCACCAAAACTGTTTATAAATAAAATTGTTTAAAGTATAAACTGAGTATAAGAGAATACATACTCAAAGAGACATAAGAGATGACTTTAAATATTTAATATGTAACAGTATAAATGAGAATTTCTTAAAGGT
>NW_011888786.1:14796970-14812478 GCF_000151845.1 Pteropus vampyrus | reverse complement strand
TTAAACTCCCTATATAGTAAGCTTATGGTCTTCCAAATAATTTCAAAGATTAAGGATAAACCAAACACTTCTTTAATTCATTGTCTTTTGGATAATTTCTCCAGGTCTTATTTACTTTCAAAATATGCCCTATCAATTCCAACACTTAGTAAAATAGCTCCTGTACGTGTATTCCTTATAAATTTTGCTTGGTAATGGACAGTAACTTAAACACTAACAGAAAATAACAATTCAACTTGAGAAAATTCAGAGACAACAGTTTTGTTCAAAATAAATATTAAATACTTTAAATGTTTGATTAAATATTTTAAATACTTGAAGTCAAACAAAAAATATTTAGCATAAATGCAAGTATTCATCATAAATATTATAGGACCAAAAATCATTTCAAAGTAAAATAGTACTTTATAACCTGATTAAGGGATAATTATCCACTGGAGTTTAATTTAAGCTTTATTAAAGTAACTTATGACTGCCTTTCTCTATAAATTACTCAAATAGAAGCATACATCTGTAATAAGAAATATGACTTATTTATTAAAATAACTTTAAATTAACATATAATTGCTAGAGCAATGAAATTGGAAAATAATAATAGTAGACAAGCATGACAGTTGGTCAAAATGCAATAATGCGACAGCCTTCAGTAGACCATTGTCCAATTTAGTGATTCAAATGCTAATTAAAGCAAGAAAATTTTATATTAGTAAGGAGGTTTATAACATGTCTGTATTGAAATAGTTATAATTAAGTTAGTTAAAGAAGAATCATTTGTTAAGCACCTCTCATAGCTGTCAAGATGAGCCTTGTCCGCTATACAGACGTTTTTTTAACTTTTGCTTCTTTACTTTCAGTGCAGATAGGTAAATCTCTGCATTGATCTCTGTGCCATACTGTATGAATCAGCCTCAAACAAGCATTCCAGAATAATAATCATCTATCTATTCTGATTCACCCTATGAGATCCGACCAACAAGATGTTAATTTGGAAAGTGTCACAGGATCTCCCAGAAGCAGGTACTGAGATGGATGTGAGCATGCAGGAAATTTATTTGTGAGTACTCTTGTGATCAACATTTGGGGCAAAACAGAAGAAACCAGATTGAGCAGAAGGAGACACTGAGCAGCAGTACATTCAAAACAATACCATTACTCATGCTGTGAGAACTTCTGAGCTAGGAGAAGTTTTCATAGCTGCCCCAAGTTTTATCAAGCAGCCTGAGCCCTATATCCTTGTGTTGATTAGTCACTGAACTCAGGCTGACTCAGGAAGGAGGCATAAACAAAGGAGAGATGTTTCTTCAGCAGAAACAATTCCAGAGGAAAGCTGAGTGCTCAGGTGACAACCTTCTGAGCAGGCTGAGTAACAAACCCGTCAATCCTTTATGGGAAGAGAGTGTGCCATCTGACTCAAATAGCAAAGCAAAACATGAAAATCCTCTCTTTATGCTACTTAGACCCACTGGCTTAATTTGAGTCCTGGAAACAGCTATTTCCAGTACAGTGGACCTCTTTCCCTAGAGAAAAATATTAAAGAAAGATTAGAGGAGCAAATTACAGCGCAATTTCTTGCAGCTGGTCTACAGAGAACACATCTTCTTCCTTCTCTACCTCACTAAATTTCCCTTACTTTTAGTGAGCAACACATCTGTGATGAAGATGACTCACCTGGTGGGGTGACCTAGACACATCCCTGAGAAGCTTCATCCTCTGTGTACCATGCCCTTCTTAGTCCACAGGTGCTGGACTTTCCCATTTACCATTACAATTCCTCAAGGTAGTTCTAAGGAATGCTTAAGTTAATCACCTGGTTGACAAATATATTTATCCCTACTCTATCTCCTCCTTCTAATGACTATAATCAATTAAACCTGAGACTATGCTGATTCATTATCTTGCCTGCTGATTCCTTGGTATAAGGTGCACAAAGTGCCCAGACAATGGCTGTAGCTCAAAATTCAACAGGACTTTATTTTACTTTGTGCCTGGATAGAAATGGTCTTTTTTTTCTGGGGTGGGGGGCGGGGAATGGGAATCTAATTGCACAGAGCACAGAGTTATGAGAATGTAATCACAATTTCCTCCAGTGAGTCATGAGATGCGTCAGTAAGTGAGGATACTCCTGCTTCTGCTCCTTGGTTATTGGACCTATGTACATACCTACTGAGAAAACAGAAACATGTAACAGTAACTGATTTAGCATGTATACAGCACTCTGGGGAATGGTGACCATCCTCCTGCAACATTATCCCCACACTAGCACCTCAGCTATAATTTCAAGAGGCTGTGCTACCACTCTCTTTGGTTGATTCATTAATTCCATGGTCATGACCTTCTGATGATATTCCCTTTAATGTAAAATGGGTGCTTTGATGTGATAAAGCATCATATGGGATGCTGTTCTGGTGGGTCAAACATGCTATGAGCCCTCAGTGGGTGGGTGCTGGTTGAGGTAGTGTGGGCAAGAAAGGCAACCTCAAGTGCAGAATAAATGATGATTGCAGTGAAAATAAATTGCTGCCCCATTCCTGTGTGAGAGTTCTAAATCAATCAGTTTATCATTAAAACCTGGTTGGTATCCTTGAGGAAAAATGCTATACTAGTTGTTCAATGTTCATTTCTTAGTCTGGAAGACTGGACATTCAAAAGTGTTAATTTGATTAGACTTGGTGAGTAGAAGCCCACGTAGAGCCTACAACTCTCCCCTTTGGCTACTCCGTTCATGTGCCCATTGTGCTTGCTCTCAGGTGGTCAATGACAGAGCCTAATAGATATCAACTGGCTGGGTTATTCTGTCTCTTTGGTAATTAAGTGTCTCTTCCAAGATTGATGAGCTCTGTTAAGCATTAAGAATATATATAACATCTTTATGTTTTGTGACCACTACTGGGCAGTAATTCTTCAAGCTTGTATATTATATCTTCATCTCCTATCTTCCAATTTTTTTTTACAAGTCTCTGACCTATAGGCCATGCATTTGCAACTGTCTATGAGTTTGTACATTTTCTAAACTGTCCTTTGAAGGATTTTGCCTCATCACTGACTTTTAGTGCTTTCTGAGTGGAGCTGTAGTGAAACGACCATCCATTTTCAGCTGCACCCATAAACCAAGATAACCCACCCATGAATTAAGCTCTTTTGTCAAGAGGTCATACAGGGTCCTCAATAGAACTATAGGTGTGTGGAATGCTCATTTCAGCATTATGCCAGGAAAAGACACTGTGCAATCATTGTGAGTCACATGATAGTCAGACTGTTTGCTCCTGAAGCATGTTTGTGTCCTCTGATGTTGCTTGTGTTTGAACCTGAGTGAAACAGGCTGAATGAACCACTGTAGGTAAGACCTTACAATGAGAACTGTGGTCACTGAATTGGAAAACCTAAATACTGTAGGAATAAATGAATTCCAAGGTGGGAGGGCCCAGGTGGCTAAACTTACATTAGGGAAAAATGGAGTCTCAGGGAGTTGAGAAAATTGACCAAGATCACAGAGCTAGTTATCAATAATGAGACTGCATGGTCCTGAAGCCTGCCTTTTCCCATTAGTTTTCTTTGACTATAGCTTATGGAGGATGGTTAAAGGAAACAGGATATGGAGTCAGAGGAAGCAGATTACAGTCTGCACTCTCTCAATTCCAGACAGATTGTTCATCTTTCAGTTCATCTGTGCATCCTTCTTCCTTCATGGAGTGCTATCACAATCTCAACCTTCCTCTGTTTACACATGGCATTTGGTCATATTTCAATTCAAAGCACTCACCCAAGCCTTCCTCAGTTCCAAGACAAGATCAGCTATTCTCATTGTATATGCTTATATGATGCTGCTTATTTCCTTTTATCAATTATTATGGTTTGAAATACTATATTTGTGTGAATATCAATATCTCATCCATTAGACTATTAGGGTAAATACCGTGTATTCTCTTACCATTGCACTTTAGAGGCCACCTATAGTGCCTTTCAGCAAGTAAAATCATGAAAACATTTGTTGAATAAATAAATGTTGTTAATTGTTTTATTTGAAATCTTTTGAAAACATTTTAGCCAGAAATTCCCAGTTCATGTTTTTGAGAGGAAAAAGTAAACTAATAATCTATGAAATGTGCTTTGCATCTGCCATATGCGATTTACATACAAATTAAATATCTATTCATATGCTTACAATAAGAACCTGCCTTCATGGGAGCCCACTCTGGCCATATTCTCAGCATATGTAGGGTATTACTTATACTGTCTGGCTTGTACTTGTATGTTGCCTTTAATTATTCTCTATGTATTTCATTTGCATCAAATTACCTTCCTGGCTCAATATGTAGCAACATGAGAGCACAAATCTTCCTAGTCTTTATTAGAAACTGAAGTGCAACCAGTAAAAAGAGAGACCCTCATTGGCATAAGGGATACATTGTTAAATGAATGCACAATTATATTCCACATGTCACAATTAATTGAAAAGCAAACTTGAAATTCAGCAATATCTAACTCAGGAAAGCAGAAACTCTAAAAAATTAAAATGTAGTGATTTTTGCCTTTTTGCTCTTATGACAGACTAACCTGACTTAAGCAGTCTTGATTTACTAAATCTCTTGAGGCTCGAGTAACTAAAAATGTAGTTTAAGTCACCACTGCTATATTTCAGAAAAGGCTAACATTTTGCCTCAGTGTATGAACAAATTGGATGCTCACAAGAGATGTTTACAGAATGATAAATGGTATTATCTTTGAATTTAGGACTTTGGGTTGAATGCTCCAGAACCTGTTTTCTCACAGAGATTATAAAACCACATGGATGAAAAAGCCTCCTTGAATATCAACACAGATAAAGAAGAGAAAAAATGAACACTTTTTAGATGTTGCATTTTGCCCTTTTCACACACAAAAAAATTTCATTGCAACTCATAGACTTAGTAATTAAAGAAGTAATTAATTTCTTTTTAAAATGTTTCCATGGACTTCCACTTCCAGCTATGATGAATTAGCATGTAGCAGAGCAATACTCCCGATGAGAACAACTAGAAAACAGAAACAAATCAAAATACAAGGGCGTGTGCGTGTGCGTGTGTGTGTGTGTGTGTGTGTGTGTGTGTTCATTCTTCTCTTTAATAGCATGAGAGACATACTAAGCTTTATAGGACTTAGGGATCAAAATCGTAGACAGAAATAATATACATAAAGAAGATATTAACATTTCATGTCATTGTTCCATTAAAGTATATGTTAACACTCTTGATGTGAGCAAATGGAGATGCTGAGCAAGAACTACTTTCTAAGATGCAGAGAATATTAACATTCTTTCAATGATGCTGGAAGCCACAAGTTGAAATTTAAAATGACCAAAACACCAGGACTTGAGAAGTCAAAACAGCAGAGAGAAGCAAAATACATACAAATGAAACCAGCAATCTGAGCTGGCTTTGTCTCAAAGACGTCACTAATCTATAGGCTGACAAGGTTACAAGGGGCAGAATCTGAGCATTAAAAGGCTCATCGGAGTGGGCAGATAACCACTGGAGTTTAAGGCCGATCCTAATAGAGTCTGCTAGACACTCCAAGCTTTCCACCAGGGCTCCTGAAAGATGGTACCACAGTGGCAATTTACTGGTGAATGTAAGAACTAGTTAAATGTTAATCAGGCCTTATATTTTGATTTTAGATAATGAATTTTGATAAAATTACAATGTACGATTATACCCCTTCAACTATATTTATCTTGCTGTTTTTCCTGCCCTGAATGAGTTCTCTGTTACCTTTGTGGGATAAAGTTTTTGAAATTGCAGGAATACCACCATGCCAGATATCACTTTTCTGAATAAACCTGTAAATATCTCTCCTTTGCCAGTTGGCATAATGTTAAATTTGTAAATGGGCATTACTGGAAGGACACTGTAGGAAAAAGAAGCTTGTCTTCTTGGTTTCAGTAAACTTTTCTTTCTTGCTCCTGTGGTGCATGACTGCCAAAATATGGCTGGATTCCTACTAGTTCTCACCCTCCAGGGAATTTTGGTGGCACTACAGCAGGCAGCTTTCTTGTGTTTCAGCGTTACACCAGTGGGTAGCTTCCTCGTAAGTCTTTCTGGCACATCAGTGAGAAGTTTCTCAGTGACTCTCCCCAGCACCCAGGTGAGCAATCCATAGAATTTACCATTGGTCAGTTTCCTGATTTTCAATCCTGGACTGTGGTACTTTTCCCATCAAATAGTGAACTAAAGACACATGCTTTCCAATGAAGTCTGCATCTCAGACTTGGTGGGGGCAAGCCTCTCCCAAGTTTGTTCCTTTCTTGGGGACTCGCCTCAGTCTTAGTAGCTGATCCTTATATCTGCTATTATTATTTTTTCTTTAGCATGTTCTTTTACTTTTTTTAATTAATAGTTCTTTTATGTTAAAATTCTTGTGTTCACATTTCTCTTCCTTGACAAGACCATGATTAATATGTCAGCCATCTTATTTTCTATCTTAATATTCTCTTATCAGTATACTTCTTACTTATATCAACTTGTACCCTACCTATAGCTTGTCCCATAGCATGTCCCACTTATTTCAATAGTCCTGCCAAGATACAGCCACATAAAATGACACATACTCACTTGTAGCATAAAATATAGATAGATAGATAGATAAATAGATAGATAGATAGATAGATAGATAGATAGATAGATAGATAGATAGATAGATAGATAGGTAGATAGATAGATAACAGTTCAGCAGCACATACATGAAGGATTGGTTTTACTATGTACTAAGACATAGTATTTAAAAATCACCAAGAAAAAAATAATTACCTAAGATTTCTAAAATTTCTTCCCAGCTGGAGATGTTATAATGCAATCATCTTAATAATAGGAGTTTGCTGTTCAGTGAAGATGTCATTGAATTTGTTCCAAGTTATGTTTTTGTCTTAACAATGTTCTGACAAACAATTTTTTAAGTATGAATGATTGTCAGGCAGGGGGAAATTACACATATTATAATAATAGAAGATTCCTAATAATTTTATAGATGATGGAAATGTTCACTCAATCATAATAAATTAAGTTTAGAATGTTTCCTGAAAAAAAAATTTATGCAATTGAGTTCATTCTCACTATTATTAGAGGAAACTTTTGGTAGTGCTTTAAAGTATAATTTTCATAGTAGTATTTCACTTAAGTTTCGAGGAGCTAGGGTAAAAGAAGCATTGACAGGACAAGATCATCTTCACCTTTTTCTTGGCTTTCACCTTTTTCTTGTAAATCGAAGTCCATAACTGATTATTTGATTTAGAGAAAGTAGCCAAAAACCAATGAAAATTACTACATATTTCCCCTAAATTAAGACTGTATTTTTCTAATCTTGATTACCAGTGGGGATTAAGCAACTTCTCCTCTTGTTATTTTATGGTGAGTGAACATGGGGCATTTAAGCAATGGCGAGGTTGTATCATCAAATGTTGTCATTTACATTTGTGTACTACACTTAAGCGATGAAAATCAGAGACCAGTATTATTGTGAACTATTCTTAAGTGCAGTCATTGCTGTACAACTGAAACTACAGAGAGCTGTAAACTTTACATACTCCTGCGATGATAAAATATTGAAAAGTGTTTTATAATACAAATTTTTGTAATAGGATCAAATGATTAAATGTTACTGAAAAGTGTTGCTAGAGATGATCTAGGGAGGGTATACAGAACCTAGTCATATTTCCTCTTAAACTTGTAAAATGAATTAAATGTTTTCCAAGACCACTGAAAAAGTAGATTTATTCTCATCATACTACTTCATTTTACTGAGAATATTCAGTTGTGACTTAAGTTTCAGAAAATAGGAAGAAAGCACCACCTTCTTTGCAGTAGATCCAGTTGCTAGCTTTGCTCTCATTAACTCTTACAGGAACTACTTCCTGAAAAATGGTAATGATGATAAAATAATGATGCCGCTCTAACTCTTTTATACTTCTTTCTAGATTAAAACACATTTCCAATAATACTCCCTATTTAGAGTGGGTAAACCAAGGCTTAGGGAAAATAAGTGCTTTGTCAGTGTATTATATCAGTGTGCAGAGGGGCCTAGACTAAAACCAAAAACTGTGCTTTTTCTCTATTATATTCATGGTATCAAGTTCCAATGTCCTGGGATATAGAAGACATAGAGTCCAAAAATGGCATTTCACTGTCCGTGTGGCAACTTCAGCAGCTCTAGAGTCAGTATATCCAGGTATAAATTGTCACTCCACCAATCCCTAGTTTCATGTCAGTGGACATTTATGTAGTTAATTTCCCTGTGCTTATATACCTTATAGGGTTGTGACTTGTGAGGATTAAATAAGGTAAAACATGTAAAGTAGCAAGCACATTCCTAACACATAGTACATATTCAAAATATAATTTATTATCATAATGATGAAATTTGTGCATAACATTTACTTTATTTATATCTAACAATATTTCTAATTATTACAAGAAAGAACCTATGCTGGAATTTCCTACTTCAAAAAATAATTTAAAAAACTGTCATCGTGTAATTTTTTTTCAAATGGAAGTGAAAAATAAAACCTGTAAAAATCCCTCAGTAAATTTTTACTCTCTTGACATTAACAATCATTTGAAACAAGTGATTCTTAAATAGAAATTCTCAGTAATGGCTTGTTTTGACAAATCCCTGCATTTTCAATAGTCTACTGTACACTCTCCATACCTTCCACTTCAAAGTCAACTTTTATAGTACTCAATTGTGTTTTCAGTTGGAAACTGTTTCTCCATCTCTTCATCCATGTCCTGGACAAAATGCTGAAATTCATTGCCTTCTTCATTTTAGTTTGTAATGTACACCTTGCTGACCTCAATCTGAAATCTATTTTATATCCAGTTCTCTCTCCTAATTTCTAGCCCTCTAAGAAACCCCAAATACAATCACAAAACTTGGCCATCTGATAGCTCAAGAAATATATCATTTCCAATAGGAACTCTGGACTAACCCCTCTTTTATTTCAACAATGTCAACCTCACATTCCTCTCTAAATGTAATTCTTTATTTCATTTCTGTTTCACTTCTCTTGAAAGAGTGGACTCTACTCTATGTCCTTACTTCCTCCTATCCACTCAGATCTACAAAGACTCTGACTCTAATCCCATATCTCTAAAAAAAATTTGTCTTTATAATTCAGCAATGTCCTACTGGGGCCTAAGACTTTGGTGACATTTGATGTATCCAGGAGGACAGAGCAAAGGCATCTCTTTCTCTGAGATTACCTACAAGTTACCACTCACTTTTCTTTGGCTAGATATCTGCACAGCTCCCATTCAACCAGATACAATAGCCCAGGCTCTCTTATTTCACATTATATCTCTGTCCAACCAAGCCTTATCCACAGCATGAAAAAAAATTTAAAAGCAGTTCTAAGACCACTAAATACAAGGGAAAACTGTTCCAACCATGAGCATGCAGATTGTAAAGAACAAGACAGTCATATATATATATATATATATATTATATATATATATATAATCTTTATTTCCACAATAACAGATGAAAAAACCATGTAATTTTGGATCTGCTTATGGAGATCCCCCCCAGCATATGGATAAATTTACCCTAAAATGATGCTAACCCAGAGGCATTCAGAGCTGAAACAATAGATTTCTTTTTTTAAGCTAGTTGAGTTTCCTTATTTAAGTGTAGATGAATTAGTCTAGAATAATCCATATATCTAACTTAAATGTTTGCTTTAGTAATTAAAATCAGACAAAGTTGTTAAATTTTAGACACAAAAATTTAGATATAGTTTTTAACTAAAGCATGTTTGACTACAAAAACATGTTTTATTTATTCTAAAAGGATCAACTTCACTGTTATAAAAGAAGAACAAGCAGATTAGCTTTAGAGGTATAATCTAAATATGTTCATCTGAAATGGAGAGACTGTGATAATTGATAAGACAGTGCTCAAATTTGAAATTAGCAAACACTATCTAGATTCACTTTCTAAATAACATGTAAATAAAAATGCATTCAAATTATTTGTATTGTATTATTATTTTAAAGTGATATTTATTATAAAGTAAAGAATATGTGTAAAATATACAAGTTAAAATACATAATATTTACTTTTATTTTTGGGTTTCATAAAAATGACATCACATAGTATCCTGAGACTTTTAATATTATAATTTTTAAAATTCATCCAAGTTGTTGAGTGTAGTTATAATTCTTTCATGTACACTGCTACAGAATATGGTGAATTTATCATGACTTATTTATCTATTGTCATGCAGCTGGATAATTTGTGCTCATCTTTTAAAAAATCAAAACAAATAAAACTACTAAGAATATTTCTGTACATTCTTCACTTCTGAGTTCAAAAGCTTCTCCACAGATTATGCTGAGACTAAGAATGACTAGATCATAGAAGATTTTAATGTTCTATTTTACAAGACAATACCAAATGGTTTTCCAACTCTGTTTTATCAACGTGCAATCCCATCAACAATTTATAGTATAGTAGTTCCACAGGGTCCACATCCTGTTCTGCATTTCTGCCAACCAATCAGTAAATTTTTTTTTAATTTTGCTTTCAATTTGTCTTTCTGGGATTCCTTATGAAACAAAACATACTTTTCTGTATTAGTTGTCTATATGTACTTAGTCTTATGAGAAATTTCTGCAAATCTCATTACATTATCTATTTTAGTTACTTTTATTTATTTATTTTATTCCTTGGAATTAATCTGTACGCTAACCCATCTTCAGCTTTTTGTGCTCCTATTATCTTCAGCCAAGGGAATTGTCTTTTTACTTCTGTTATGGTGTTTTCAAAAACTAATACGTTCTAAATCTTAATGTTTTCAAATATATCAGTGTTTTTCTTTATAAATAGTGCTTTTGAGAGCTTGCTTAAGAAACTTTTTCCTCTTTCAATATTAATATAATATTGTCCTTTTAGTTTAAAATTTTTAAAACATTTAAATATTTAATCTATCTAAAATTCATTGTTTTGTAAGGTATAAAAATCACCCTTTTTTATTTTTATCTTACCTATGAACCTAATTATGTTTCATTTATTTAATATTCTGTTTTCCTCCACAGAGTTTCAATTTGATCTCTTCCATATATCTAGCATTTTCTCTATCTAAGGGTCAGTCTCTAGGTTCTCTATACTTTTATACTTATCAATTTTTTTATCTTCGTGCTTATATCACACTAATTTGTTATTTACTTTTTATGTAAAATATGATCATATGCAGGAAAAATTTGCCCCTCCTTATTTATTATTAGTTTCAGTTTGTCATATTTCTCATACAACCCTATTGAAATTTTGTTTGAAATGGTAATAAATTTATAGATCAATCTGAAGAAAATAGATACCTATATGATACTAATATTTCTTATGAACGAACATGGCTTATTTTTCTATTAATTTGGTCTTTATTTAATATTTTCAGTAAAATTTACAAATTTCTGCATAGAGGTCTTGCATGTATGCTATAAGATAGATCCTCAACTTAAATTTTATTGCTACTATTACTAGTGTTATTTAAAATTTCAATTTTTAAAATGTGGTCTACTGATTTAGAAATATAGATTGTATTTGTATTGGAAGTTTTTTTAATAGTTATGGAATAATTTAAGTTTCCTATTTTTTCTTAAGTCACTTTGATAGTTTATATATTATTTAGAATTTGACAATTTTTCTAGGTTTTAAAAGTAATTGATATAGATTTGTTTGTAGTACTTTAATTTCTTAAGTAATATTTGAATATAGTATGCTTTTACTCCTGCTCTGTTGTGTGATGGTATGCCATATGCTCTCTCTCTCTTTTTTCTTGATCAATCTTGTAGAGTACTGATTGTTTTATTTCTCTTTAAAAACTAATTTTTTTTTTTTTACTTTTAAACTCTTTTTGTGTCTTTTTACGTATATCCTCCTCTCTCTCCTCTCTCTCTCC
The DNA here is from genome assembly GCF_000151845.1 of Pteropus vampyrus. Classification (NCBI taxonomy): domain Eukaryota; kingdom Metazoa; phylum Chordata; class Mammalia; order Chiroptera; family Pteropodidae; genus Pteropus; species Pteropus vampyrus. Next base: position 14,800,555 of record NW_011888786.1, on the reverse strand, counting down.
TTCTCTTCTTTCTTTCTTTTTAAATGCAATAAAACACAAAACATACTGGGAGAAAACACAAATCAGAGGCATCCAATATGATGAATTATTCTAAATTTAGTACCCAGCATAGCGTTATACATGCAAAGAAATAAGAAAATAATGACACCTCAGAAGTGCCATTGTGCTCCATCCAGGAGCCCCTCAGCACAGCTTCATTCCTTAACTTCATGTAGATGTGCTCCCAGGACTTTCACTTTGTGGCTGGCTCTAGGCTTTGCCCTCAGGGCAGTGCTCTTGTCAGACCACTTAACAGAATTCTTCTGAACCAAACTTGGCACCCATGGCAGCAGTCCAAGATCATAATTTAAGAGAAGGCACAACCTTGATGACCTCCTGTTTATTTGTGAAATCAGTGATCACTCAAGAAGAGTTTCTTCTGCAAGTAGAATTTCCTCACAGACATAATGCTGGAAGCACAACTATGCTGTTTGTTACAAAAGGTGATTTAATCGTGAGGATGGCAGTAAAGCATAATTCTTAGGGAAAAAAAAAAAGCAAAAGTGTCTGAACTAGACTTTTTAGATTTGAGTCTAAGTTACACCATGTATTCTTTGGATAAGTACCTACAAATTACATTCTTGCACATTAATTTTCTCACTTATAAAATAGGAACAATAATAATACTTCTGGCATAGGGTTGTTGTATCAAGTGAGTTAATATTAATAGGGTAAGTACAATAGCATGTGGAATGTAGTAAGCAGTACAGAAGTATTTGCCATTATTATTAAATTAGTTTCTTTTAAAATATAAGTTTAAGTGATTTGGTCCTAGAAAATACTTTTCATAAAGGCAACTTTAACCACATATATCTACTGCGGATGAAAGAGCCATTACCATAATTATTTTCTTATTTAATGTTCTGATTGATTCACAAATGGATTTTTTTCTCTTATAAAACTATTATGATTGGATTTATCATTTTCTTGTCAATGACAATTTGAAAATGCTGAGTTTGGTGCTCATAACTTGTTATAAAATGTTTTCTTAGAAACACGTTGTCAGAAATCAGAGTTAAAGTAATAAATTAACAAGTACATAAATGACAGTATGGCATAAAATTTTCTTTTTAAAACTATAGGCATTTTTCAAATACTAGTCTGTCTGCTTTTGAAATGCTTAAAGTATATCAAATCACTTTTATTTTCAGGGAATAAGCTTACAGTAAAATAAATTGTACTGTATTTGCTTCATTTCTCTGTAATTATTTATACTATGTCATTGAACTTTTCAGAGAAGTATAAGCATCAAATAAAGAGTAATAGAACATTTTTTTTATTTAACAAAATGACCTATGAAATGTAAATTTAAAAAACATGATTTTGAAATTAGATACTAGTTGCATTAGTGAACATTTGTTCATACCATAACATTCACAGAGACCTTTGGTCCACGCTCAAAAGTTCTTGAAGTGTGAAAAGACGAGCAGAGCCATTGACAAGTTATTACCCAGGTTCTTGGTGGTCACACTCAACATGGCCACCAACCTCACGACAGTACTGAAGAATTCAATCTGTATCAATGTGAGTTCTAAGATTCCTCATTAATTATAAGAAAAATAACATCCATAAAATTTGAATGAGGTTCAGTGTTGTATTCTGTAATGAATCATGGCTCAAATGTCTCTGTGGATGTTTTAGATGAGATCAAATGTCCTACAACACCTAGTTACATTGCAAAAGTTGTCTGAGTTGGTTTACCCAATATTTTTAAAATTAAGTGAGTCAGATACAGTGACTCAACAGAATATAGTTAATTATGTGTTTGTGCACTGGATATTCCCATATAGCACTTACTATTTATTATAAGGTATACATGATTGTATCTCACATTCCTGATATTTTTCTAGAGATTAAAAGGAATTTGAAAAGGAATCAGAAAATTAATGTCTTTATTAAATATATGAAATAAATGCAGATGTTCTCCTTTTCTGCTTTGTACAGATATGTAGAAATTGAAATATGTCAAAACATCATATCCCTTTCTATTGCTTATTTCACAATCAAAATATTTTTTTTTCATTTTTCTAAATGTTACTAAGGCACACCTAAATCATTTGTTACTAAACATGTTACTAAGTATGTTACTAGGGCACATCTAAATCATTTGGGTCTAGCCAAGAAATCATCAAAAGTGATGATTATTGGGCATTAGATACAGCAAAAATATCCTGTTATTTTAATAATAAACTGTCTTTTGAGCTGTAATGTTTGACTAACAAGAGGCATTTTGTTTTTGTCTGTGTGTGTGCGGGAGTGGGGGTGGGTGGGTGGTGGTTATACCAAGCACCAAATATCAGAATTGTATTGGCATTACTAATTTTTATGAAGTAATTTTAGTTTGACTTACAAAGTACAGAAGAATCTCAATTAAGTGACTAGGTAACAGAGCCTAGTGAAAATAGCTTTTGTTCACAATCTAGATCTAGCAATTATGAGTTAGAATTCTTATGTTTTACAACAAATTCTCTACTTCATTCATTCAGTTATAGCCCCCCTCAGACATTTTACCTCTTTTTCAAATAGGGCTTTTTCCAGGCTGGACTCAATACTTGAGATGACCAAAAATAAAAGTATAATATAAAGTAATTGACGTAGATCACCAAAATCAATTTCTAGGTCTAAAGTTCTGAAATTTAGCTTCAGGTTTCCAAATGCAAGATAAATCTCAACATCATTTGGGGACATAGTATCAAATATTTCATGAAAAAATGTCATCATTTTACAAGCAAGTGCTTTGATATATGAGAGTTCTTTCAAACAAACAAACAAACAAACAAACAAACAAAACCCAAAATGATAATAGGATAGCCCTTACTATAAATTAACGCTAATTATGTTGAAAACTTACAAACTTTAGCTATTCTGATTTTACATGTAAAAAAAACTTTTTTTTTTAAACCTGAAGAGACTCTGAACTTGAAAGTTTTAAGAAAGAGGAAATTTGCCCTACCCAAATGCAGAGGAAGGGCTGAATGAATGAAAATCTGATGCATACCCACAGAGCTATAACTTTTCACTTCCTGATAAATTCTATATTCAAGTATATATAAAAAAATATGTTATATATTACAAAACCAAAGTAAATAATTTCTAGATTACTAACCAGTTTTAATTATTGATTTTACTAAATTCCTCCAATTTTGCATAATAAAGATACATTAGTAATTATAGTAATAACATATGACCTTAAAAAGCAATCTAGTAATGGACAAAAAAAAGGGTCTTAAAGCAGTTCTTATGTATGTCATTTATCTACATATATATAGGAGTGTTGGAGATTATTAGGCAGAAAAGTATCTGTGAAGAACATCCATGATAAAGATACTTGATTGTAATTAGTTACAGAAAAAATGAGAAACTCAAGAAATAAACATTAAAATGCCATTACTGATGCTCAGTGAATAGGTTTTTTTTCATTTTCTGGGCAATTCAGTTGATTGGTATATTCAAAAGACAAGGATACATAGTTATAGGGTTTCTTGAAGCTTACAGGGCTACCAGTGTTACAGGATTTGAAATAAAATAATAAATTATTTTCTCAGT
>NW_011888786.1:14788575-14796920 GCF_000151845.1 Pteropus vampyrus | reverse complement strand
AAAATCTGATGCATACCCACAGAGCTATAACTTTTCACTTCCTGATAAATTCTATATTCAAGTATATATAAAAAAATATGTTATATATTACAAAACCAAAGTAAATAATTTCTAGATTACTAACCAGTTTTAATTATTGATTTTACTAAATTCCTCCAATTTTGCATAATAAAGATACATTAGTAATTATAGTAATAACATATGACCTTAAAAAGCAATCTAGTAATGGACAAAAAAAAGGGTCTTAAAGCAGTTCTTATGTATGTCATTTATCTACATATATATAGGAGTGTTGGAGATTATTAGGCAGAAAAGTATCTGTGAAGAACATCCATGATAAAGATACTTGATTGTAATTAGTTACAGAATAAATGAGAAACTCAAGAAATAAACATTAAAATGCCATTACTGATGCTCAGTGAATAGGTTTTTTTCATTTTCTGGGCAATTCAGTTGATTGGTATATTCAAAAGACAAGGATACATAGTTATAGGGTTTCTTGAAGCTTACAGGGCTACCAGTGTTACAGGATTTGAAATAAAATAATAAATTATTTTCTCAGTGTTCAGTTTATTTCTAATTATTTGGCTAATAATGTAAATCTGGCAGGTGCAAGTGTGCCCTCTGATATCTTTCCCTAAAGTAAAAATAGCTACTTAATAATAGCTAAACACTGGAATTTGAAAAATGTAAAAACAAAAAATAACTTGTAAGAATCCTCCAATAATGTAATAATTAACACCTAACAATTTATATTTGAAACTAATCAGCACCTTTTCTCTAATAAATATACTATCTCAGAGATAAAATATTTCATTGCTATAACAATGCATATATTTAATTACCTCTTTAATTTTTTTGGTTCAAATAAGTTAGATATTTATTTTTTACAAATTTATTAAGGTATGACATATAAAATAAAATCCACTCATTTTAAAAATATGGTTTGATAAATTTAAGCAATTGTATAAAATTGTATAACCTTCACTAAACAACATAAAATTTTTTCTTTGCTAATTTGCCATCAATTTTCCCTCCTTTGTCTTCTAATCAATTAACTAAATTCCATATAAATGGAATAACAGCATGTAGTTTTTGGGTGTGACTGATTTCATATAGCATGATATAGTTGAGATTCAGCAATATGGTCGTTGTAGCAATAGTTTATTCTGTTATATTTCTGAGAAGTATTGAATAATATGCATATAGCACAATTTATTTTGTTTCTTCATTTAGTATTTGATGAACATTGCATTAACTCCAGTTCTTAACAATTATTAAAAATGCTTCTATGAAAATTCACTTAAGTCTTTGTGTTTAGATTTTCATTTCTTTTGGAAAATGTCCTAAGAGTGAGAATGCTGAGCTAAATAATAAACAATTGTTTAACATGAAAAAGCACTGCCAACTTTAGAAATGACTGTACAATTTTGTGTTCCAAACAGCAGTGTATGAGAATTCTAGTTGCTTTATATTCAAGAAAGCAAAAAGACAACCTACGTGTTGGCGGAAAATATTTACAAACCATATATTTGATGAGGGTCTAATATCCAGAATATATAAAAAACTCTTACAACTCAACAACAACAAAAAAGACAAATAAATCAATTAAAAATGGACCAGAGGACTTGTATAGTTTTTCAGAGAAGACATACGAATAGCTAACAAGGTATGAAAAGATTGTCAGCATCATTAGTCATTAGTGAAAAGCAAATTAAAATGACAATTAGAAATCACTTCATATCCACTTGAGTATAAGTGGCCATAATAAAAATAATAGAAGAAAATTACAAATGTTGGCAAGGATGTGGAACGGCTGTACCTCACTAGAAGGAATACAGTAGTGTAAAATGGATGGTGCGATTTATCAGTTCCTCAAAAAATTTAATTATAGTGTTACCATTTAACCCTGAAATTCCACATCGAGGTATATATACCAAAGAATTAAAAATGGGTACTCAAACCAATATTTGTACATGAATGTTCATAGCAACACTCTTTCCTATAGCCAAAAGGTTGAGAGAATCAAATGTTCATTAACAGATGAATGGAGAAAGAAAATGTGATACATGCATACAAGAGACTATTCAGCATAAAAATAAATAAAGTACCAATACATGCAACAATGTATATAAAGCCCCAAAATATTTTGTAATCTCAAAAAGGACATAAAAGGGCACATATTATATTATTACATCTATGTGAAAATTCCAAAATCAGTAAATTCATAGAAACAGTAAGCTAATTAGTATGAAAAGTGTATCAATAAACTCTGGAAAATATTCAGAAGTCAGGTTGACAATGTAGTAGTTGTGATGGTTAATTTTATATGTCAACTCAATTGGACCACATGGTATCCAAATTAAATATTATTTTCTGGGTGTGTTTGTAAGGGTGCTACCAAGTGAGATTAGCATTTGAATTGGTGGACACAGTAAACTACCCTCCCCAGTGTGGGTGGACATAATCCAATTCTTTGAGGGCCTGAACAGAACAAGGGGAGAAAAGGAGGATTCTCTCCTTGCCTGCCTGACTGTCTGCCTGCCTGCCTGCTTGAGGAGGGACATTGGTCTTCTCTCTTGTCTTTGTACTGAGATTTATACCAGCAGCTCCCCTGGTTCTCAGACCTACTGACTCAGATTGGAATTACATCATCAAATTTCCTGGGTCTCCAGTTTACACATGCAGGTCATGGGATTTCTCAGCCTCCTAATCAACTCCATAATCGTGTGATCTAATTTTTCATAACAAAATCAATCTCAAATCTTTCTCTCTCTCATTCTCTCATATACATATATATGCATGTGTGTGTACACACACACACACACACACACACACATATATAGTACATGAGAGAATGAGAGAGAGAAAGATTTGAGATTGATTTTGCTATTTTATGTATAGTATATAAAATATAAATCTCCACATATACATAAATATATATGTAATATATTACATATATTCCATTTGTTCTGTTTCTCTGGAAAACCTTGACTAATATAGTAGTTTAGAATATCTCTGTCTCGTAGCTCATGGAGTTCAAAAACTGTTCTTAGAAGCTCTACAAATTAAGCATCTAAGGTTAAAAATTTCCCTGTGCATAATGCTTCAGCTTCATCACACACAAGCTGTTAATACCTATTGTTATTTTTAGAATTCTTTTATAAATCAATTACAGAAATTGCTCTCATTTATTTATAAATCAATTATAGTGAAAGTGAAACTATCTTGCTATCATGGTGGATATGTCTGCTTTATTCAACAAATATTTATATTGCTTACAACAGGCTAGGTTCTGGGGCTACAACAATGAACAATGGAGGACAATGATCCCTGTTTGTGTGAGAGTATGATAATGAAGACTAACGTAAAATAAAAATACTAAGAAATAAAATATATTGTTATTGAAATTCAATATTTCCTATGAGATAAACAGTTAGACAAGGTGAGTGGATTGAGCATGTTGGTGAAGAAGATGTGTTTGTATTTACTGTACTCAGAGCAGATCTTGCTGAAAAGGTGATATAATCTGTGAAGATGACAGAGTGAGCCATTTTGCTATATGAGCAGAGACCATTTAAATCAGAAAAAAAGGAGTGTAAAGGCTGGAGGCTTGAATATAATAGTCATATTTCAAGAACAACAAAGAGACCACTGGTTGAAATAACAACCAAGATGGAAAGTAATAAGGCGCTTGGCAAAAAAAGATGATTGTCTCACAATGTTACTTTTTTAAAACAGAGATGGCACTAGATGACAAAACAGATGACAGATTATCATGACACCTAACCAGAATCTCAAAGCCAGATCTGTGGGAATATGGAGAAAATGGCCATTTGCAAGAATTCTTGGTGTCTCCTAAGTTTTTAAGAATATGAAGGGATTTTCATATATATACTGATTTAGAAAGCCTGAAATTTTGAGAGCAGGGCTACAGTCACAAAAATAATGATCTATTAGCCTTTTACCTAATATATATTTTAACTTATTTTACCTCATAGAGTTGACCTAGGGAACATCAGTTCTTTGTTTTTATATCATCACTTTATATACTCAATGTTGTGTCTTGCCCACAGGCAATCACTACTAATTATTTTATTGCCTTAATTATTTGTTGAGAATTTTGGGGAGTTGAATTCCTCATCAATTATATGATGCTCTGAAGAGATATATTGCCCAGCCCCATCTGGAATAGATGCAAGATCATTCACAAGTGTTAGATAAATTAATTCCACAGTCTAAGCCACTTAAGTGTCTTTAATAATTCTTAGCTGTAAATTTCTTAATTGAAATTTAAATGATTTAAAAGCTGATAAAACTGCTTTGGGGGTCAACCAAATAATGTGAAAGAAAGAATTTTATAATCACTTATTACCAAGTAATTTTTTAAGTGACTATGGTAATATTTGCATATAAAAATTCTTTGAAGTATGTTTGAGTCTTACCACCCCTTTCAGAGCCAAGGTGTGGGATGTCTACAACGTTATCACTACTACTTATTAGATTACTACAGAATTTGTAATACTATTTTTTTTTCAGTTTTGAGTTCATCTAATCAGTGCAGTAATTTTTAAAATAAATGTTTCCAATTTCAATCTTATAAACTTAAAAAAGCATTGTATAAATGCACAGAGCATATTGTGTGTAAATTTATATCCAAGACTTGAGCATAAAGTATATAATACAGATATGAAATCATGACTAAAATAAATTTTGAACTAAAGAATATGTATATACTGAATTGGAGAATCCTTCAATGTGCTGGTTATTTTCCACATCATGTCCTCACAGCTTATTTTGTATCCAACTACTGACTACTATAACCTGAATCTTAAATTCTTTTGTCCTTGAACATTTAGTCTGATTCTGCTGAAGGGAGGTGCTGGCCAGAGATTGCAAAGCAGAAGAAAGAAGAGAGAAGTCTATTTATCCCACTCCCCCTTCGCATACACACCCATGACTTCTCTCCTCTCAAGGTTTTACTTTTTGGTGTGCTGGGTTTGTTTGTTTGTTTGTTTGTTACTCATGACCAATGTTCCTCTACTGAAACCCCTTTGCTGGTTAAGTGCTTGCTAAGTTCTATTAACACCACTCCCTCCTCTAGCCCCTACCAACTTGGGGGACTACAACTTCCAGATGTTGCTTATCCCATCCTTTTTGGTTCTCTGAACTCTGCTCATCTCTCTATAAAAAGATCTTTTCTATAAATCCTTTAAACGTGTCATCTATTTTCCATCAGTATCTTAACTAATATAATCATAATTATTTGGTGATTTCTAAACATAGTTGCCATTTGAAATATTTGTGAAACTTCAAAATAATACAGATTTTAAAATATATAAAAATATTATGAGCCCTACTACTATACCAATTAAATTAGAATCTCTAAAGGTAGGGCTTCTACATAGATATACTTTTAAAGTTTCTCTATTTTCTATTGAGGTTGAGAAAAGTTGCTTTAAAATCTGAATTCTTGAGCAGACTCAGATCCTTTGTGTATTAACTGAAGAGAAACCTGAAATTTAAACCCTCTTTCTCTCGTCGCTCATTTTATTCCTTAAAGGGGAGCTGCCTAATTGTCAATTTGAATATAAATGTGAGGATTGGTTATCAATGGATATGCAAGAGAGCTGATATAATGGTAAGATTTGGCCTCATTTATCATGGAGTATTATAGCTAATCATTGGAAAGATGAAATTAAGCAAATTCTATGCTTCATAAACAGAATAGATATTAATATATTGTATATATAGGCACTGAGATCTGGTTTTAAGAATTGTTGAAATCTAAAAGGTAGGTAAGTATTAAATGTGTTAGTCACTATAATAAACTTATTCATTAAGTTTATTAATTTGATCACACTCAAAATTGTACTATCAAAAACAGTGTTTTGGGTTGAATATCACTTCAGCAGCAAATTTCTCTTGGCCCCTCACCCTTTAAATGCACAACTTTTATGCTCAGTCAATCATGAACACAGATATTACATGTGTACGTATCAATGCAGTATTCCATTCATATTTATGTTTAACATGTGCCTTGGTACTAACCCTTTCTTTTCTATCAGTGTTGATAATATGATTTTGTGTTATATGCTAATTGAGAATAAAACTATGCCTATTTCTGCTGCTGTGCAAATCACTTTGTAATGTGTGTAATATATGAAATGAAATGGGACTATCAGTTACTTATCAAGCTTATTTTGACTGAATAACTTCCTGTATCTGGAGTGCAATAAATACAATGACTATATACACACACACATACACACACACAATAAAAATACATCTTTGAGTAAAATAATGATTGAATTACCAATTTTTTATTTGCAGTCTTTTAAATATTTCCCTAAAAGAAGAAGAATACAGCCATACTGCATTAGAAGTGTCCTCTGGAAAGTCTAGTATGGTCTAATGCCTGAAGTTTCATATTATAGTCAAAACATTCTAAGAACTCAAAAGAAGATTCATCCCTTCAAAAATACTCCAGAAAAAAAAATGAAAGTAAAGATCATATTTGGCTTGTTCACAATTCAATTCCCTGCATAGAGAGAATATTTACTGAAAGAATGATAAAATAAATGGATGAATTAATTAACCAATAGGATGTAGATACATGAGTTTGAAATTCAGGGTTGCATTTAAGGCTGAAGACAAAAACATGTCATAGATATATAAACAGATAAATTCATATTTATTCAAGGTGAGATCACCAGGTGAGAGAGTATAAAATGTACAGAGTTACAAAAAAAGAGCCTAGGAACAATTCATCTCTCTGAGGCAAACTATATTTAGAAGTTGAGAAAAGGAGGAGAACCCCCCAAAAATTGAACTCAGAAGGACACATCAGGATAGCCAGAGGAAAATCAGGAGTCAACAGTATCAAGAAGTCAAGGGAATTTCGTGTTTGAAGAAAGAGGGGTTCGTTTTTTTTTGTAATGCTTCTGAGAGAGCATGTTAGATGAGAAGAGACTCGGGACTATTGTTCTTCATAGTGGGGAGGTCAGTGGTGATACATACATGAACAGCTTCAGGAGAGTGCTGGGGCGTAAATTCAATGAAGAAAAGAAATTCAGAAAGTTGAAATGGATTATAGTAAACTACTTGAATTTTTGTGTGAAAAGTGACAAAAAATAGGGCAATAACTAAAGGCAAGTATGCAGTCAAGATATAGATAGATAGATGATAGATAGAGATATATGCATTTCTATGTAACGTAAATTAACTAGAATGATTTCTTAGTTTCACAATGATAGATAGAGATATATGCATTTCTATGTAACGTAAATTAACTAGAATGATTTCTTAGTTTCACAATAATTACACATTTTTAAGTCAAATAAACCTGGAAGAAGTTAATTTTATTTAATCAATATTAACTAATATGACATTAAATTCATTCCTCTACTTTGTCATAAAAAGGAAACTGAGAAATGAATTGGTAGTGCAAAAATGCCAGCCATGATTGTAGAGAGACATGAAAAAGACCAAAAAAAAAAAAAAAATCACTTCACATATGTAAGTTGAAGGATACAATAAACCTTTTCGTGTGTCTTGCATAAACACCTATTTAAAGGCATTAGAAGCAACATGGTAATGAATCAAAATGACTAATTCAAAGATATTTTCTCTCTAAATGTGCTATTGCACCTTCTATATCTTATAACAACTACACATAGTATGTTAGTCTAATTATGGTGCAATTATCTTTTTAATGCATGACTTCTACTACTAGATTCTAAGAGTTCGTGTATCAGAAAGCGTATTTTTCAATGATAAACATTGTAGTCTGGAGTTCTAATGCCTGAATCCAAATTGTACTGCTAGTTATTTAACCTCGGTAACTGACAATTTGCTTTCCTCTGCAGTGGGTATAATACTTCGTATGATTTTGCAAGCTATATCACGAAAAATAAGTGTCAAATTTTTACCTCAGCACATATAGTAAGCACCGCATAAAGCTGGCTGTTATTATTATTCCCAGGACTATGACTGTCTGAGATTAGCACATAATAAGAATTAAAAAAATTTTTTTTTTTTTTAATTGAACAAGCAACTGAAGGAACAAATGAATGGCATCTAACCTGAAATCCCAACCCAGGAATCGTTAATGCATCAGGTACTAAAAATTATTATAAAAGGATTATGTATTCTGAAGATTCATGTCAATAATGTCTATATAACTGAAAGCAGTACTGAAGGTCTTCATTTGTTGAGTAAAGTAGTGATTCTAAATTGGGAACAGATTCAGTAATGTCATAATTTTGCTTAATCTCTTCTTTGATATCTAGTTCCGGAACCAAGAAGGAATGTTTGCTTATGGTGATGACAACAGCTATGAAATC
>NW_011888786.1:14787970-14788525 GCF_000151845.1 Pteropus vampyrus | reverse complement strand
CAGTGATTAATGGTAAAATTTACCTCTAATGAGTTACCTCTAATGAGTTTAACTTCTAAGTCTATGGGGATTTTTAAGTAACAAAAGGAACACCATAATTCTCCAATGGTTACAAACTGTTACAAATGCTAGTACTGTCTTGAGAGTTTTGGTCCTCTGAGAAGCAATTAAGATTGGATTTTAAGAATAAATTGTGTCAAAGAAGTGAGTACAGATAAAGGTCCTGAGAAATGAGATGAATCATGGCAGTGGTGGGGAGGAGGGCTTACATGAAACAATAGATACAAATGGTGGTAAAGAAACTTTAAAAACAAACCTACTTTTACTACTGACAGAATATATTTGATAGATTCATCTGAGGATATAAAACTGGTGAATTTCCCTTTGGGCTTATCCTTGAACAACAAAAAAGGAGTGAATTTTCATTTCCACAAGAGACACCACAAAATCTCCTTGTTATTTCCTTTTTTTTTTTTTTTTTCATATCACAGTAAATTATTCTTTGATCTTAGCTGCATAATATCTTTGTGGTTGTCATTAGTTCTTTTTTAAAAA
>NW_011888786.1:14787538-14787920 GCF_000151845.1 Pteropus vampyrus | reverse complement strand
TGATCAAAGCAAGACACAGCGTATAGGTTCTTGGCAAGGAAAAGAGGATAGAGCTGAGTCTGAGTATCTAGTAAGGAACAGGTGGCTTGTGTAGGTGGCTTTGGTACTTGATTTAGGATATGGCTGGGTTCCTGCGATGTAAAGACATAAATAAATATACTTGGGCGAGATTGCATAAAATTTAGCCACCAAAAAATGTAAATATTATTTATCTTTTTGAAAGTTTATGTTCTTTTTTAAAGGAAATTCTATATTATCATTTGGTATCTATAATCTAAATATGACTGATCATATATAGTAAACAGAATATCTGCTTTAAAATGCAGTGATTTCAAGTTCTAAAATTAATTTGTTGATTTTTTAAATTAATCTTTTCTGTATA
>NW_011888786.1:14785784-14787488 GCF_000151845.1 Pteropus vampyrus | reverse complement strand
CCTTCTCTACACATTTGTAATTGAGTCTAAATACTTGAAGCCAGTTTGCACATTAAAACTCTGTCAAAATGCCTCCGGAAATTAGTAAAGAAATTGCATCCTCTCTGAAGTTGTGAGAAAACATCCTACCTTACTGCTATCATTGGGTAGCTCCCAGACATCTGGCACAAAATATTTCCAAGTATATAATGGCATTCAGGGCACACTGTGGATACAGGATATGGCATGGGGTAACATTCGCTAGTTTCTATTGGTTTCCTTCTCAAGAGCTATAAAGTCCATTAAGTTTTGGTAAATGATGTTTGTCTCACACTGAGGAAAATATATATTCCTCTCATGTAACGCTCATCATTTAGATGAAATTTGCTGTTAAAAAACATCCTACATTATCTAATGCATCTGGTTCTTCTTTCTATTGCTGTTGTTATTGTTCTTATTCCTGTTCTCATTCTTATTTGGGGGAAGAGAGTGATTGTTGTTTGCTTACTTGTTTAACTTTGCCAATACATTTTAAAATATGCATTTTAAGAAAACAAATTAGCAGTGAAGTTGGAACAATACAGATATTAATTATGGACCTTATATTTTACTTCCTGAATTTAGAAGTCATAAAGACCATTTTAAAGAGTTCAAGAATAGGTTTTTCAAAAAAAAATGTATATAGAATAACATACTTTTAATTTTGGCATTAAGTAAAAAAACTAAGTTCAAGAGTAATAAGGGAACTTCTGATAAAGGGTGGTAAGAACCTACTTAACTTAAATTTTAGAATTTCTTAGATGACAGAAGGCTAGTACATATGAAACAGTTTCTATTATTATATTGTAAATATATGACTAGTTATGTGGTAGAATATCAATGGATTATTTAGGTTTTAAAGTAATCAGTCCTAATAGTCACACCATGTTAACTTCTTTTTGAATAATACTTATGTTAAGTAGAACTAGCGTTATTTCAATTATGTTATTTAAAAAATCAAATTCCCTGTTTATTTTGTATTAAGATTTTTTTAATCTATTAAAAGTTTACAAAACAAATTAGCACCTTGCGTACATATTAAAGAAGGAAACACCCAAAGACAAAATATGTTCAGTCTTACAGGAACAGATAAATCTCTTTCATCTTCAAGAAATCTCTTTAATTTCTCATAAACAATCTGGAGCCCTTAGCTACTGCTTTTCCTGTTTAGTTTCATACCTCATATTTGGGGTGTTGACATTTTATTTTGAGTCAGCAGATGTTCATTTGATTTTCCCTCCCTATCTAAGTGCTCTTTCTTCCTCGTTTATAATGTAAGGATTCTGCTCATTCTTCACCTGTCATATCATGTTATTCCTTGCCCTCTACTCTCCCTATCTCTGAATTGCAGTGCCCTAATTGTTTCCTGCCTATCATGCTGCCCTAATTTTTAACAGCTTATTTTACTATCCTGTTTCTTTGGATATGAATCCTTTTGTCCTTCATCTATCTTTTCATTTGAATGTGTAGATGCATGGACAAATTTATTTGGGGATCAAAAATAGAAAAGAACATACAATAGTTACAAGGACACACAAAAATATGATACGTGTACCTTTTCTTTTTAACAAAATTTTTCCTAATGTTTTAAATAAAATACACTAAATTTATAGAGCTTTCAAATAAAGTACAGTCTTTAGAAATGTTTAAAATATTCAAGGAAACTCCAAAGTACAAAGAAAAAAA
>NW_011888786.1:14774867-14785734 GCF_000151845.1 Pteropus vampyrus | reverse complement strand
AAAAAAAATGTATATAGAATAACATACTTTTAATTTTGGCATTAAGTAAAAAAACTAAGTTCAAGAGTAATAAGGGAACTTCTGATAAAGGGTGGTAAGAACCTACTTAACTTAAATTTTAGAATTTCTTAGATGACAGAAGGCTAGTACATATGAAACAGTTTCTATTATTATATTGTAAATATATGACTAGTTATGTGGTAGAATATCAATGGATTATTTAGGTTTTAAAGTAATCAGTCCTAATAGTCACACCATGTTAACTTCTTTTTGAATAATACTTATGTTAAGTAGAACTAGCGTTATTTCAATTATGTTATTTAAAAAATCAAATTCCCTGTTTATTTTGTATTAAGATTTTTTTAATCTATTAAAAGTTTACAAAACAAATTAGCACCTTGCGTACATATTAAAGAAGGAAACACCCAAAGACAAAATATGTTCAGTCTTACAGGAACAGATAAATCTCTTTCATCTTCAAGAAATCTCTTTAATTTCTCATAAACAATCTGGAGCCCTTAGCTACTGCTTTTCCTGTTTAGTTTCATACCTCATATTTGGGGTGTTGACATTTTATTTTGAGTCAGCAGATGTTCATTTGATTTTCCCTCCCTATCTAAGTGCTCTTTCTTCCTCGTTTATAATGTAAGGATTCTGCTCATTCTTCACCTGTCATATCATGTTATTCCTTGCCCTCTACTCTCCCTATCTCTGAATTGCAGTGCCCTAATTGTTTCCTGCCTATCATGCTGCCCTAATTTTTAACAGCTTATTTTACTATCCTGTTTCTTTGGATATGAATCCTTTTGTCCTTCATCTATCTTTTCATTTGAATGTGTAGATGCATGGACAAATTTATTTGGGGATCAAAAATAGAAAAGAACATACAATAGTTACAAGGACACACAAAAATATGATACGTGTACCTTTTCTTTTTAACAAAATTTTTCCTAATGTTTTAAATAAAATACACTAAATTTATAGAGCTTTCAAATAAAGTACAGTCTTTAGAAATGTTTAAAATATTCAAGGAAACTCCAAAGTACAAAGAAAAAAAAGGATATGCTTTGTAATCATTTTATAGGTCATAAGGCCACAGGGTCAAAAATTAATGCATTGTGTTTTTCATTATTTCCTAAAACAAACTCAGAACAACTAAATTTAGAGGTCATAAAGACAACTTTAAAGAGTTCAAGAGTAGGTTTTTTTTTTTAAAAAAAAATTATATAGAATAACATACTTTTAATTTTGGCATTATGTAAAATACTAAGTTCAAGAGTAATAAGGGAATTTCTGAGAAAGGGTAGTAAGAACCTACTCTTAAATTTTAGAATTTCATAGATGACTAAAGGCTAGTGGTTATTTGATCTCAAAGAGGAAATTTGTATTCCTGGATAGAAAAATGAGTTACAAAAATAACAGGAGATGTTTATTAGAAAAACTAGGGCCTCCTGACTCCAGAGTATGTTCTTTGTAATAAATTATGTGTTTCGACTGCATTCCCTCATTCTGTGATGCACATCTAGAAAACAAACAAATAATAAGCAACAACAAACGAAGTCAGTGTGAACATTTTGTTGGGTTCCATATTAAATTTTAATATCTGTGTTGATACTTTTGAGCAATAATCTCCTCATTGAAGACATTCTTAATATATTGAAATGATCTTACGCAATATTCCAGACCATGGGTCTGTAAACTTTATCTGTAAAGGGCCAGATAGTATACATTTTAAGCTTGGCAGGCTATATAGTTTCTCTTGCAACTATTCAAACAGGCCATGTGGCACTAAATCAGCCAATATCTAAACATATGAGTATTTCTGGGTTCCAATTAAATTTTATTTACAGACACTGAAATGTCAGTTTCATATCATTTTTGTGCGTCGAAAAATATTATCCTCCTTTTTTTTTAACCCTACATTTAAAATGCAAAAATAATTCTCAGCTGTGGACCATAGAAAAATAGTTCATGGATCAGATGGTCCAAAACACTGCTTTTTTCCAAGTGAAACACAATCATAACATTGGTGAACATAAGAGTATGGTTGGAAAACTCAGTGGAGTCTTCTATTAAAAATATAATTGTTTTTAAAAAAAATGAAGCTGAGTTTACACTTTAGAAGTTTGTAGAGTATGAATAAGGGAGACTCACTCATCTGAGCATGCACGATGTGCCAGGCCTGCGTTAGATACACTGCAAGTGTGTGAACAGATGTACTTACCACAATCTGTGAAGTAAGAATCTGAGAATAATAAGGCTAATAGGAAGGGGTTAACTAATGAACCCAGGAACACTTAACTATTAGGTGGTTGAACTCAGGGTTGTAACCCAGGTCTCTTGGACTCTGAAGCCTAGGTTTGTTCCATCCCATGCTATACTGAAAGTTTATGTTAAATAAAGAAAATGTATGCATCTTGATTCCCAAGTAATATTTGATACTCCAGAAAAGTCTGAGATCAATTAGTGGTGACAGCATTTCAGATACCATTATGCAAAAAAGGCTGCCGAGAAATTCTCCTGAAAAGAAGATAAAAGCTTAGGATAAAGGATGAAAGTACAAGTTTAGCCAAATCTATTCAATAAAACTTGACTCGCCCTTTTATGTTTAAGCAGCTAAAGGCCACAGGGTGGTCTGAGTTCAAAACTGCCGCTTACCCAAAGCAAAAAGCAGTCTTCAGTAGTGAAGAAAACCTTTGCACTTCCACATGGACATGTTTGTGAAAGCAGAGAACCGCTGTCCTAGGAAATTGGCAAAAACTTACATTTTCTTTGTTTTGCTGGCTCTGCAAAACAGTGCGCACAGCTGTACTCAAACCCATTAGCTCAACCTTTCAAAAAATTCTCTCACAGAAATTGCTTAGAAGTACATAGGCTGACAGTTCCTGTGTGTTTTGAGAGCTTTACCTGTCGGAAGCCAGCTCAGCATTCTTTCGCTTAATTGGTCTGTTGAGACTGGTCATTTTAGAGAGAGAAGTTTCACACCTCTGAGAGAATGACATCTACCTCAGCCCATAATCAGCTAATTTAAAGAATGAGAATACTACTAGCTCCAAGGGATACTTCCTCTCCACTCTATGTTGATATGGGATGAGAGGGCTGCAGAAAGCACATCAAACAATGTAAAATTAAGAGGAAATTGAGAATAGAGAGAGTTTTCAAAATACATGAAGTCTATTACTTCAAAATCCAGGCATACGAGCACATACAAATTTTTAAACTGAAAACTGAATATCTAATTTTGATTATAGACTACTGAATTGTGAGATTTCACATTTAATGATGGCATCGTCGACACATTTTCCAAAGATCAATGGATTTTAGTAGTGAAAAAATTATCAAAAGGATATATATATATATATATATATATATATATATAGAGAGAGAGAGAGAGAGAGAGAGAGAGAGAGAGAGAGCGAGCGAGTGAGCAGATTGGATCTTGAATCATAAAAATATGCCAGGTAATAACTAGGGAGCAGAGAAGCAAAATGCATAATCACTCCCAAGCAGTTTACTAAGGAAGAAGTTTTGCCTAGTAGTTAGAAGCTTGGACCTTGGATCAACATATCATTTCTTTTCCGAAACTAGATGTCCTCTGCAGCCAGAACAAGAAGTGGGCATTGACTCCTCGCTGAGCCACTCAAACAAGACTGGAGGAGATTCAGATGAAAATGGAAAAACAAGTTCTACTTTAGATTCTGATGGGACTTTTAATTCTTACAGGAAAGAATGAGAAGAACTATTTGTACACAACAATCCTGGGCAACAATAAGGCAGAGGGGATTAATGCGCAGCTGAGAAGCAGCAAGTTCCACAGTATTTGCTGGAAGCTATTTCTTTGTGTTCTTCTTCGAGATAAAAGTCAGTGGATAAATGAAATTAAAGAATTAAGAGCATGGTATAGCAACATCAAAAAATACACATCACAAACCCGAGGAAGGTTGTTGGTTAGCAAGACTGATGATCAATAATCCACTTTAACAGGATGAAGGGAGTCTTTGGAACAAATTCTTCCAAGATAAAGATCTTCTATCAATGATTGAACAAGATGTCAATAGAACATTTCCTGAAATACTGTTTACAACAAGAAAATGTTTAAAAAAATTCTTACAGATGTTCTTTTCTGTTGTGCTAGAAAAAACAAGCAGTTGCTTTAGGAGCTGCATGAGCTGTTAGCGTCTATAGTCTTCATCTTCCACTGTGACCACCAAGCTTTTCTTTATGCCAGTGAGTTTGCACAACCAAGGGAGGAAATGAAAACTCTCTTGAACCCTGAGTATCTGGAATACGATGCTTATATGGTGTTTTCACAACTTATAGAAACTGCTGATCCTTGTTTTTCTACTTTTGAGCATGACGGTCAAGGGGAAAGAAACACCACTGATGACATCCATGTTCTAACAATGCAACTTTGGGCAACTAAACCTCTCTGTGCTCCTATTTCTTTAACCTAAATGAAACTCCATTGAATTATCTTTTATGGCGAAAGGCAGTTAAAAATCCTCATCTCCAATCTTATCTATTTTTTAAAACAAAGCTTTTATTTGTGATGAACTTGGTAAAGGTGCATCTACAAGTTAATAGCCATGGATAAAACTACAGTTAGTTGGTAAATATGAAGAAAAAAAAAAACAAAAAAACAAAGCCCAGAAAATTACATTAAAGAATATATCCTTAATGTTTTAAAATATAACAGTTAAGTCTTACTATTTTGAATTAAAAGTAAGAGAGTCCTTAAAACATTCTGGTGGCAAATCAGTAAGAATATGACAAGATGACTGATAAACATTATATTTTCTCTTGAATATTATAAAAAGCAGATATCATTCACTAGGTGGTTATTGAAGAGACCATAAATCATTATATAATTCTGTTTTATTTTGCAGTGAACATTCGTTTTGAAAAATAAAGCCAATAAAAATGATAAACTTTCACAAAGAAAAAATATCAATAAGAACTGTGTAAAATATATAACATTGTTTTCTTCCATTCTCACTTTAGAAAATATTCTAAAAGCAAATTAAAATCTCAAAAGGAAACTCAAAAGATGTCTTTATGAATTGAGCCAGAGCCATTAAAAATTGGAGTAGCCAGATATGTTTATAAAATTGTAGCATATAAGAGAATAATGATGACCTTTATTTCATATGAATCATGTGGCAAAAGCTAATGTAATATAATATAGCAAATATGAAATGGAAAAATTAGAAGGTGTTCTATTAAGCTAGATATGTGAGCACTTAAAAAGGAGAATAGGTACTTAGAAAAATATCTGGAATATTGCTTAATTGACAAAAATTGTGCAGGACAAAGTTAAAGGGTCAAGGAAGAATTAATTCAAGGCTATTGTAATGGAGGGGGAATCATAGGTCATTTGTGTTTGCTAGTTGCCTTACCCAAAGGAAAAAGAAACTTTTTTTATAACTTTATGAATGGAGGTCATTTTATAACTTGAACCAAGGCACCCACTGAAGTTAGGCTCCCTCCCACAGAGACTGGAAGGTAGGGTGACATCTTCCTTGATTACATTTCAAAAGGATGGTTCAGAGGTCCTTGAGAAAGACAGTCCTGGCTATAAAAGGGCCAAGAGGCTTTTTAAAAGTTTTAAGTCTCAAAGGAGAAGAGAAGAACTTTGCAATTAAAAGTTTTCTAAAGTAAATGGTCCAAGGAAAGTTAGTAGCCTAGAAGCAAGAACGAGGCTCTCTAAAGTTTAATAAGGCTGAGGGGGAAACTTAAGTTCTTCTTGGTAAATCCAGCTAGTAAGAAAGTGTTAATTTTTTTTTTTTTTTATCAAGAATCCCTCATTCCTCTATAAGTGAGTATATTTTTTAGGAAAGCTATAGTAAATTAATAGCAACTCTGAGAGCACGTTAGAAGATGCTGTCAGGCCCGAGGGCAGTTTGTGACAAAAACTAAACTAGGACTAGCATGGTGACTGGCACCAGAAGTCAGTTTTCATTAGTAACTCAGTAAATCAGAGGTAGATATAGCTAAGAAGGCAAAAATTAAAAGCCAAAAAAAAAAAAAAATTTAACAACAGTTTACAGGTAGTAGATTAAGCAGATAAATGTGGAACTATACCTGAAAGTTATATGCAGAAGCCTTCAATAATCTGCACACATCTTTGGATAGATTTTTATGCTTAAATAATAGTAGCTACTACTAAAATCTCTGTGTTCTCATACTCACACACGTGGTTGCCCAAACCTTGACAAATCATTTATATCCTAACAGAAGCATTGAATCTTATAATGGCTGAAATGCCGCTACTTTTGCTAGATCTGGGCCTCTCAAAATTTTCTGACCTTCCAAACCCTCTCAAGGAGTATAAGAGCTAGACTGAAAAAGAAGGTGACCAGTGCCACATAATTCTATTTATAAAAGTTTTATCCCAGGGTGAATTAGTTTCCCAAACTGGCTGCTCATCAGAAGGGCATTGGGGATTTGTAGTGACACAAAACTCAGTTCTCCCTCAGATTCCTGAATTAGGGTGTTTTAGTGTGAGGCCTGAGAGAAACCTGCCCCCAAAAGTCAGCCAAGTCATATGCTGCACTCTAGAATTTAGGAACCATCAAGGGATACCACCTAACTCCTCTGGTTCATGGCAAAAGGCATGGCCAGTGCTAAGAACTGGCTGCTAGCAGTAGATGATTCCTTTGTCCAAATCGAATTCTGTCAAGACACTAAAGACTGACATCGAGCTCAGTGTTAAAGTCTCATCATCACTGTCTTTCCACAGAGTCAATATGTGATAAGTCATTAAGTGAACATCAGATTCCTTGGAGAAGATACTCAAGACACTATTATTATAGTGACTGTTCTGTTCTTCACCTTAGCTGATTCCTGATTCTCCGCCCTCTCCTGTCAGAGCCTTAATCTTTTATATCCAAAGCCAATTGACCTTCCAATAATGAGTTAGACCAAAAGAAGCTTAATAAACTGCAATGCACAAGAAGGTCAATCTATAAATTGCAGCAGGAACAATACCAACAACAAAAGCATATGTTCTGTTACTTTATACAAATAAACTTATATGTAGAAAGAGCCAATCTAAAGGAAAGTAGACTGAAGAAAGGGTATGAAATTAGATAGACTAGGGATTATTTCCTTCTTAATATAGAAAATAATGAATATGATATATCTCAAGTGAGTGGAGTTTACTGTGAACATTTAAAGTTAATTTTATGTTTTATGCTACTATCAATTGTTCTTTAACAAATCTAAAGACTCTTCTAGAACTCTGGAAACCAATGTTTCTTATAATTATGCTAATCAAATCATGATCTATGAACCAGACTCAGTCCACAAAGACAAATTAAGTGTAAATATTTTCAGTTTTCCAGAAATGGAAACTATTATTTATCTCTACTGAAGCTACAAATGAAAATCTGAGCTTATATGACACATTTTATAGCATTTTATAAAAGTATAATATCATGATAACTTAGAGACCAAGAAAAACGGTCTTTTAACAGAAATACCTTGAAAATATTCTAAACAACACTATATAAAATGCTAGGGAAAGTCTAAGTTTAATATAAAATAAATGAGTTTATTTCCTGCAGGACTTCTCAGAGTATTTAAAATTAAAATGTGCAATGTGAATCTCCAGATGAAAATTGAGCAGTTTCCCCAAATGTATTTGAGCACAGATTTTTTTTCTTAGACTGCATCTTATCATCTCACGAGACTAGGATTCCTCAGAACACTTAGGAAACACTTTTTAAAAAATAATCGATAATGCATGGGAAATGCCATTTTAGACAATACACAGATATGAAATATGAAAATAAGCATCTTCTAGAAATTCCCTAAGTGCTTTATTTCCTAGAGAGGAAGTAAATTAGATACTAGGGGGAAAAAAAGAGAGATTCTCTTCAGTTAACTAAACAGTAAGACAAAAAATACACAAGAGAAAAATTAAATTTGATTTCCCTTTACCTTTAAATTCAACGAATATGGGCTTCTTGAATAGTATGTGCTATTTTCTCCTCTAATTTTGCCACACCTATCCAAAGAGCAGCAATTGAAACAATAAAGCAATCAACATATTTATATCTTCCCTAAAAGAAGCTTGGTTGCTAATGAAAATATTCTGGGTTTTACTTTGGAAATAGTTTTATGTGCAAAATATTTGAAATTATAGTTTCTTTGTCTTTGATAACTTCGAAGAGTCCTAGAGGATGATCAACTACATATATTTTTTTCATGAAGAATATGTATTGACTTCAATATATTTCACACATTTAATAGGGTAGAAACAAAGACAATATATTATGTAAGAGAGGCTGAGCAGTACTATAGCCTATTGAATGAGAATATTTTCAGTGCTTTCCAAAGGTACTTTTTATCTCAGAACAATTCTCTGATGCTCTAGCTTGTTTATTCATTCCCCTGCCTATTAACTCCCAGTGAACCAAATCACTCTGCATTTCTACCTCATGTTCCCAGCTCTTCAGAAAGCTTTCTATGAACCATGTGCATGCTTTATTGAATGTCAAATCTCTAAAACGAAGACACTCAGCAACTTGTCATTGAGTCCATTACCTTCCAAGATTTAGCTAATCCTGTAGATTATACTACTTTGGGAAGTTTTCATGAAAGAGGAGTTTGAACTGAGAATTAAAAGATGAACATGACTAAGAAAAAGAGTATTCTAAGCAGGGGGAATAGGTGATCAATAATGGAGAAAAATGCACGGCATAGTTAAGGCATAGCAAGTGGGCCAGCATGATTAGTTTAGTGGTATAGAAAAGTATATTGTTTAGTATAATGTTTACCTAGAAATTCACTAAGATTAGCCAGGGATTTACTATAAGTAAGCATGAATATTAAAAGTTAAATTATCAGCAATTTGATATCACTGAAGATTTTTAAGTAACAAAGTAAAAGCATTTTTTAGAAAATTTAATCTGGCTACTATGTGAATGTGGTGTTAAAGAGAAAGTAGTTAAGAAAACATAAAAAAATCTATTTACAAAAATCAGACATCAATTGTTAAGAAACTAAACTATATTCTTGGCCAAGGGAATAAAACAGAAAAGTTATTATGGGAGACACTACAATAATTGTTGCTAAGACCAACTAAAAACTATAATAGGATAAGGGTGAGGGATTCACAGAGAGAAGAGAGTTAAGTTTATTTTCAAAGCATCAAACCCATCCATACAATAAAATCTACTGGACTTTTTAAAAAACTCTATAAAAGGATGACCATGGGTTAATGTTTAGATATGTAGACAAGGATGTGAAAATGGAACAATATCTTATATATGTTAGTATGTGAGAGCAAATTGATACTTTGGAGAAAGTCATAATAAAAATGAAATATTTAAGAGTCAACTGAAAACAGATTACGTTTAAACATGTAATAATGGATGGTATATATGAATTAATAAAGGCAGACTAAAAGTTTTGAGAAAGCCTAAGACTGAATTCTGACATGCAATGAAGATGTGGGAATCATATAGGCTTATTCCATAATGGAAAAATGTGCAAGTAAGAGGAGCTCTAGAATAATATCATGCCAAAACACAAATGAAAACTTGAATCAAAATTAAATCAAACTGTAATATACAATAGTAATGATAGTACAGAAATAAGAAAGGAATTCTTTCCTTGTGTCAAAAGCAAATAAAACTTTAATAACTGAAACCAAATAATTTTCTATCCCTGTGTTAAACAATATTGGGTCTAGTAATACTTCTTCATATAAACAGTTCTTGGAAGAAACATAATATCCTGTTCTTTGCTAAGCAATGCTAACAGCAAGGAAAAATAACTCAGATGCTTACCACAGGACATACCAGTTCCTAAAAATTAAGGCACCAAAACAACCAAACGGCTTATGTATCATGATTAATTTCAAGTCCCTCATTTTGCTGTACTTATCAATCCAAAACAATTATGTCATAATAGTAATCCAGCTACTTTCCAATCCTGTAAAACTCACCTCAAAATCACTCAACTCAACCCCTAAAACCCTAACTATATTATACTCCATTTTTCATTTTGAGATACTAATAAGATCTTTATCAGAGTATTATTCTTTTTTGCTGCAATAAGTCTAATAAACTGTATTATGTTTCATCAATAGATTTTTCAGGTGATCTTTTTCATAATAGTCAACACTTCCAGTGAGGAAGCAGGAAGAGAAAGGGCATTCACTCCTTAATGCAAGGATGCAAGAAATATTTACAGTATGCTTACTAGATGCCAGAGTAGATAGAACATGACAAGACAAAGTCTTTCTTCTTATAGACAGACATTGAAATTGGAAATTCATTATAAGATAGTAAATAGATAAATAAGCAAGATAGTGATTTTCAGTGCTGAGACAAAATAAAATAGAGTATTGAGATAAAACTACTTCGTGGGACTAATTTAGATGGGTAGTACAAGAAAGCTTCTTCAGAGAGTGATACTTGAGGATATGCACAAAGGTGTAAGAAGATTTTTTTTTTAAGTTGCAACATTTTCAGATTTCTAGTTTCATCATAAAGTCCTAATGCCAAGAAAGAGATGGAGGAGGAAGAGGTGAGGAGGAAGTGCTAAAATATATCGCATAGAAACTCTGTGCCAACTCCTTTATGTGCATTTTCTTTTTATTCTTTAAACAGCCCTGGGAGGTAAGTACTGTTACTATCCTCATTTTATAAAAGAGATATCCAAAGTTAGCAGCGTTTAGTCATTAATCAAGTTACATAAATAGTGAATGCTAGAACTCAGACATTACCCAGAACTGTCTAATTAAAAAGCCTAGATTTCATTGCCACATAGAGAATTACCCTCTAGTGTGTGATTATATCTTCTATACTACGTTCTTCCTCTAGCTTTCTTAGGTTTTGTTTGATAGGTTAAAAAAAAA
>NW_011888786.1:14771484-14773754 GCF_000151845.1 Pteropus vampyrus | reverse complement strand
TGCCATTGTTTCTGAAACTTCCAACATTAGAGACATTTTTTGGAATAGGGTGACCATCTGTCCAAACTGGGGCATTTTTGAGAGTAAAAGGGCATATTATGAATAATTATATTAGTACAATTAGGACTATTAACTATGGTGGGAAAATCAATATGTATGGTATTATCGCCCTAGGATTAAGTCTCTCCAGAAGTCCTTGTCAAACACAAATCTGATACCTCTAAGACCAACCA
Organism: Pteropus vampyrus; assembly: GCF_000151845.1. Taxonomy (NCBI): domain Eukaryota; kingdom Metazoa; phylum Chordata; class Mammalia; order Chiroptera; family Pteropodidae; genus Pteropus; species Pteropus vampyrus. The sequence continues at coordinate 14,773,521 of NW_011888786.1, read as the reverse complement.
AATTTGTTCTCTTGTTCACATAAATCATCAGATTGACTCATGGGTGAGCAGAACCAAGAAGGAATGGAATATAGAGTAGGTAACCCTTGGTCTGGAGTAAAAAGGCTTGGTAAAAACAAAGACTAGTGACTTCATGAAGAGATAAGTTTAGTTAAGGTGTTTATATGTGAGATCCTGAAATAAAGTATGTAATCAGGGATAATGAAAAGGGGAGGTAAGGGAATAATCTTGAAATAAGAGAGCCCGAAATCAGCTTCTACCACTTCACAATCCCGAACTGGGCAGCCACTCTGACCAAGATTTGTCTCTGAGGCCAGGCCTCACCTTAAGTACACTTTCCAGATTCATGCCTCTCATACTCAGTGTTTGAGTGAGTTTTTTTTCTAAGTAGGTTAACTAATTTGTATTTTATGCAACACATTTTAGGTCAAGTCTGAGAAACTCAAATTGCTTTCCTCATTTAAACTGCCTTCAGGCATGTATTCATATGTATTTCCTGATAAACATACACTTTCCATAGCCTTATTTAAAGATCATTTAAAAAAAAAAAAAAACTCAGTTTAAAATAATGATGAAGTAAAAGAGAGAGAGAAGAGAATTATTCCATATATTTTACTTGAAACTGAAACTAGACAATATGAATACTAATCATCCCTAATTTAGAAAATAAGAAGATGATACAAGTGAGAAAAAAAGAGTAGGAAGGTGACAGAATTTTGTATAGTTTTTGGATTACTGTCCTTGCACCTCCTAAGAAACCTAAAAGAAAATTTGCATCAGACCAGTTAAACAGGCAAGGAACACTTTATCATAGTCAGAGAGAGATTTTAACTCCACTCAAACAAAAGGTGGAGTGATTTTTAAAAGGTTGGGTGAGATAATGGAAAATGTAGGATATTATGTGGGAGGTTAATCAATGTGATTAGACCATCTGTGTTTGCTAATTGTCAATTATGGAAGTTAGACTCCTACCCTTCCACAGAGTCAGGGAGATAGGGACCCCATCTTTCTTAATGATTACATTTCAAAAGGATGACTCTCAGATTCCTGAGAAAGAGGTTCCTGGATTGCAAAAGATTTAGATCTCAATGAGACAAAGAAAGAATTTATAATTACAAGTTTTCTAAAGTAAATGTTTTAAGAAAAGCGAGGTTAGAGGCCAACAGTTAAAAAGAAATCTGCCCAAAGTTTAGTCAAGAAGGGTAAGAGGGACTGACAAATGCAAATAATCATATAACCACCTACTCAGTTAAAAACTATTAACATTTTTATAGTATTTTAATTATTTCCACATTTTGTGAGCATCTCCTAAAATATCTTCTTTTTATATGCTCCCAAATTATTTTTTGCTTACCCTGCCTAGATCCTCAACTTCAGCTGTATCCGCTATTCTTAATTATCAGAGTGGCTGTGTTTATGAATGGATGTGAAAAATAAAAACACACTACAGTGAACCTCACATGATAAAATCATTCATTTGTTTGAAAATGCAGCAGACACATATTTCACTAAAAGGACACAAACTAAAGCTTGCATAAGTTTTGAAAACAAATATGTATAATTAAAAGAAATGATAACATTATAAAAAGGGACCCTAACATAGATATCATTTATCAAGGGACTCAATGATAAATTAGCATGTTGTTCCATATCTGGGTAAGATGTGACTAAATTAAATCATGATTTTATTTTAAATTTTAAACTTCAAATGATAATATTAGATTAGAACCATATATTGTCAAATTGAAAAAAAAAATTAGGCACTCTGAACCCTAACTGTATTTATGTTAATCAAATAATGCCCTTGTTTTGGTTATTACTATAAATAATCATCTGTATTAAAAGTACCTTCGAGTATTTTTATTTGAAATTAGAAAAGCATCAGGTTTAAGGCCTGGCAGCTAACATTTTTATACACAGAGATATCAAACATTTATTGAGTACCTATTTGGTTTCCAGCACTGATATAGGCCATTAGGAGATGTTAAATAATGACAAATCTCTATCTTATGTTGATATTTTCTTACAAGCTTTTAA
>NW_011888786.1:14768936-14771434 GCF_000151845.1 Pteropus vampyrus | reverse complement strand
TTAATGACAGGAAGCAGTAACAGAAGCAAACTACTACACTAGTTTTTTCATAGAAGCAGTGTTAGGGGACAGTAATTAGCAGGGAGGGTTACTTAAAAGTACTAAGCAAAGCTATGACATCGAGAAAATCGATTTAGAAGTATACGAAATGATGGCATTTGTGAGAGAAGTAAATAATGTTTTCTATAACATGTTTATTTTGTGGGATGGTAATAATTTTGATAACTTACAAGACATATAATGGCAATTGTGGCAGTTTGACTTCTTGTGGAAGGAGACAGAATAAGTGAAGCAAGCAGGAAGTTTACTAGAGTATATAGTGGAAGGGAAGGGAGGAGGCAGTGGTGGGCGAGGAGAGAAGTTGAGTTGTAATATAGATGTGAAAGATCAGTCAACTGGTGTTACTTCAGAGTAGCCTCATATTTAGCTAAAATGTCCAGATATTTCATATCCCTGTTTACATGTATTGGCCAATCCAGAAAGATGTAGCTTTATCAGGGTATTAGGCAGATTTTTTTACGGAAGCATCTCTGAGGAGACTAAAGGCTGAAGATACCTGCTGTAGCACAAACAGCAATTGAGGCAACAAGTCCACCTTTGAATGGGGATCTCCTTGTCCATCAATCGATCCATGTGCCACTCACATGCACTTCTTTGTTCAATGTGCAACTCCTCCGAGATTCTGTTAAGTCTTTCTTTCTGGGAAAAACTTAGAAAAGGAAGGACAGAGGGAAGAGCTACAGGTTCCAACTCTGCAGCTGATCTCTGGGCTACAAGTTATATATATCACCTCCTCCCCCCACTATCCATTCTAGATTCCCCTCACCATCTCTGAACACCTCTGAGTCTTAGCTTACTCAGAAATCATCCTTAAGGTGTCTGAGTCCTTTGTCACTATGTTTGTAAAGTTGCTTCACTTAAACATTTACCATCACAATCAGGAAGGGGTATCAAGAAGCACCCAAGAGAATTACTTGCGTATTAGCATATATTTCCTTGCCCTCCATCATGTAACAGCAGCCCTTACTTCTGTCATCAAGCCACTTACTTCTGCTACAATAACTCCTCTTCACACTTGCTAGTCTCTGTACATAAAGCACCGGTCAGGACCAGGTGGCAGTCAGAGCTTATAGTTCAGTGGAACTCTTGCTTGGTTCTCAGACACAGGGATTCCACCTTTGAAAACATATTCTTTACAGAATCCTTTATGATTCCACATATATTCCAAACCTTTGTCATGCCCCTTTATACACAAAGTGGGTAATCAAGTGTTCCACCAAAGTTCTGCCCTTTTCGAAAAATATTATTTTATCGATGTCTTTCAAGATTATGCCCAAGTGAAGATATAATTCAGCTGCTTTCCATTTTCAGCTTTCATAGAAACCTGTGTATAAACAACACTTGGCTTTTTCCTCCTCTGTTGGTTGGTCATAAGTGACTTTCCGCAGAGCCGTTAGTGGGAGCTAAAAGAGAGGAGCTGGAGCAACACAGGGTGTGATAATGGGTTCAGGGTAACTTGCTCGTGCAGACTGTTTTTGTTCTCTGGTCTTGCTGTGCTATCCCTGATGTACTGACTGCATCCTATAATGGACTATTGCTTGCCATACCCTACCTTAATGACCTGATAAACAGAAAAGAAATCAGCTCATGATTAGAATTCTAAAATCATGGTCACTTGAAGCCCTACGTTTATATTTCAGGGGCTGGTTTTTAAAAGATGGCGTCGTCTTATTCCAGATCTCTGGTGTCTTGCATTGTTGTTCTGTCACTAGGGCTTGCCATAAAGACCATATATCTGCTTCCACCGCTCATATATCTACTCTCACAAATTTTGGCAGATCACAAGTCCCAAGTGGCAGGGCTGCTTGCACCACAACCTGGACCCCTTCAGAGCCCTTTCTTGCTCTAGGTCCCACTCAAAATTGGCAGCCTTAATGTCAATCAAAGCATAGGCTTGAGAAATATGCTTAGATGTGAAATATACTGCCTTTATAATGTGATAAGTCCTACAAGGTATAATACTGCCTTCTTTGTAGTTATGGGCAAAGATGTCATTTATCTTTTATTTTAGATATCATGTGCCAAGATGTCTTTAACCACAGAACTCCTAAAGAGGTAAATGAAATGATAATGTGATGTCGTGATTTTCAGAGGGTTCATACTTCACCCTCTGGGGGGGCAGCATAAACCAAAGTCTCAAACATGCTAGACAATTCTTGTTCATGTAATCCAGCATGATGGCATTGATGTAATGGGTCATTTTAATGTTCTGCAGGACATCTGCATGGTCCCAATCTCTTTGGACAATATTATCATACGTCGCTGAAGAGTTAACATAGTCCTTTGTGCTAAGATGGAAATATGTATTGTTGTCTGCCCCATGTGGATTCAAACTGTGCCTTATCCATTTTTTATGATAGAGATAGAAAGGAATGCATATACACCTTTGTGCAGATCCTCAAGTATCACTCTCTGAAGAAACTTTCTTGGACTACCCA
>NW_011888786.1:14759536-14760966 GCF_000151845.1 Pteropus vampyrus | reverse complement strand
ATTGAGTACCTATTTGGTTTCCAGCACTGATATAGGCCATTAGGAGATGTTAAATAATGACAAATCTCTATCTTATGTTGATATTTTCTTACAAGCTTTTAATTGTACTTAAAAAAATAAGACTAATATTTACTTATTCAAGACTTTATATATTGAACTATAAAATTAACTGTTGTGATAGATACAGAAGAGTCAAATCTGAGATTCTTCAGTGTAAATGGGTCTCTATAATAAAGGAACATTAGATTTCTCCTTAAGTGATATATATGATTTAGACTCATATATAGACATATAGGGAAACGTGATCTTGGCATAAAGAGTAGGGTTATTATCTGCCTCAGATCTGGGATAGGAAAGTTTGAGACAAAATTTCCTGAGAGAATTAGTATCTCATCTAAATTTTAAAGGATTTTTTTTTTTTCTAGGTGACCTAAGAAAGCACAAGTAAAGGAATTACGGTTTGAAGCAACATACTTTAGGAGCAACATGAGTTCAAGTAAGAATCTGCTTTTGTTCATGGCTGACATCTTCCATAGTGATATCTACAACAGTGGGTACACAATGTGTAAGTATCCACTGTACAGATGGGCGAATGAATGAATAAAGTGATAGCATCTGCAAGAATGTGAAGCTATGTTTTGATGATAACATAATATGATGATAACAATTTGTGAGGCAGGTTCTGTTGGAGATGAAGCAGGACTGGAAGTACACCACTGATATCCTCATGTGCCAAATTAAGGAGTAAATTTAGGTTGGGATCTGCTGGAGAAGAAGGAGCCACTGTAGAAGAGGGATATCTGAATAGTCTGTTCTCAGGTGACTAAGTTTCAGTTACACCCATAAAGTGGAGAAAGCCTTCTACTGCATAGTTGAAGATTTAAATTTTTCTTTTATTAATGTCATGAAGTTTCTATAGAGTACAATAGAAAGTGATAGAAGTGAGCATTAATGGTCAATGAATCAGGCTGAATAAATCAAGGCAGTCAGGTGGTGAGATTAAGATACTGCATAATAGATGAAATAAAGGGAAGATGGTATTTTCTTTCCTTAGTGATTGGGCAGCTGGGAGTGGGTGGGTACAAGATAGAAGATGAGTTTGGAATTGACCTCAAATATCCCAAAAGTTGTTCAATTTTTTAATGTTTAAAAACTAATACTGTTCATGTCACAGAGGATATTAAGTGACAGAATGAGGGACTTTTACTGAAATACCTTTTAATGGGAAATACAGGGTCTGATTTTACAGGACATTAAAGGAAAGGATTAGAAGAACACTTCTAATAACAAAGCAAAGTTTACCTGGTATTTACTACACATGTGCATTCATTTTCCCTATGCATATTAATTTCTTTCATTCTTGCCACAACTTTAAGGAGTAGGTATCATTATTTCCTCCATTTTACTGAGCAGGAAAGCAACTGGCTCAA
>NW_011888786.1:14757764-14759486 GCF_000151845.1 Pteropus vampyrus | reverse complement strand
CAATCTCTTTGGACAATATTATCATACGTCGCTGAAGAGTTAACATAGTCCTTTGTGCTAAGATGGAAATATGTATTGTTGTCTGCCCCATGTGGATTCAAACTGTGCCTTATCCATTTTTTATGATAGAGATAGAAAGGAATGCATATACACCTTTGTGCAGATCCTCAAGTATCACTCTCTGAAGAAACTTTCTTGGACTACCCATCTAAATTAGTCCCAAGAAGTAGTTCTATATCAATACCCTATTTTATTTTTCCTTAGCACTAAAAATCATTACCTTGCTTATTTATCTATTGAATGTTTTATAATGAATTTCCAATTTCAGTGTCTGTCTGTGAGAAGAAAGACTTTGTCTTGTCACACTCTATTCATCCTAGGAACCAAGTAGGTCAGCCTTTTACAATGGCTTTTCGCTGAGTTACTATATTATCCATTGGTATCACACTAGGCATCGTGCACATGTTATTGTATCTCTGTTTTTTCATCTGAAGAAATGAGGGGAATAACACCCATCTTAAATAAACAGGTATAATGTCTTTCCTATAATAATAAATACTAAAAAATGTTAGTTTCCTTATCCTTTCTTCTATCTTATATACCTCTACTACTGGCAGCAGAGAAAATGATATGAATGACCAGAAACTTAAAAGGTGTAGAATACAAAATGGTAAAACAGAGAAAAAATAAATGAAAAGAGGAAAAATATAATTATTGATTTCTGTGTCAATTCAATGTTTTGCACACATTTTCTATACTGGTAAGACCAATAAAAGTTTATTGATTAAGGATAAATACAGTTCTCTTATATTTAAATGTACTTGGCAATTGCAACATGATGATGAATTAATATGAAGTATCACATCATTGAATAAAATATGTTTTAGAAAGATAAATGATTTCAATAAGACAGATACAGTGTATAGATCAATATGAATACTAAGAATGAAATCATCTATAATATATTTCAGCTTCTTTTTAAGGATTCTCAGGTGATAATTTGTGGGAGGTAGCATCATCAGAAATTTAACAGTAATCATTTATTTTAAAAGAAAGGATTTATGATAGTTATATTTTTATTCATGAAATAAGATAAATTGGAGTGATCCATCATTACTGTCCAGAAAAGTTTGGTTTATTCTAATTTATTTTATAGAGTATTCTGTAGGAAATAGAGTTGGCAACTTACATTTTATTATTAGAATCACATCATTTTTATTCCATAATCATCAGCTGTCAAAAATGTAATGTTATGAAAGAGAGACTTGGAATCTATTAAGGAAAAAAAATACTTTTATTTTAATATTCCTTATTTTGTGTCAAATTTAAAGTATAAATTCAGAAAAAAACCCAGTTCTGACTTATTCTCTTTATTGTCACAGATAAGATTATTTAAAATATCAGATCAGAACTGTGGTTACCACATAACAATGGCTAGATGCAAACATGATGGTCTTTTTTAATGGCAATAATTTATGTAGTATTTTGACTTCATAATACCAAATACTGAGATCATAAAGTCTTGTTCATTTTCTCAATAATTAAAGTAGGCATTTTTGAGCACCTATAAGTACTTGAAACTGTGCTAGGAACTGTGAACAAAAAATTTAAAAAATACATGAAAATAAGGATTTATGACTATATTTGAAGAAATTTTAGTCTAGTGAGCTAAAAATAAATAAGAAAACAAGCTATACACAGATACAGGCACACACACTCACA
>NW_011888786.1:14738774-14757661 GCF_000151845.1 Pteropus vampyrus | reverse complement strand
CAAATCATGCATGCACAAAATCTTCGTTGGCTTCATTGTTAAAAATTAATAAATAATAATATATGCACTGGAAATTATGGCTGTTAATAGAGGATTTCACACTAGCAACAGAGGGCTGTTTACTAAACCATACTATCACATACAATATGGGGTACATTGTGCTTTAGGAATTTACTCTCCTCTGTCACATACAGCAGTTACTTGGGGTTATGTCAGTATATTATTACCAGTATTGCAGCAATAGCTGTAAGCATAAAGTGTACCTCGCTTTGCAATAAATTTTCCACACTCTGTGAGGTAGTCAGCAGTATAGTTGAACTCAGACTAGTGGTAAAAAGACTGGCTTTTTCAACTGTGACTATGACAGGCAGTAAAACTGGAGCAAAGCTGCAGCTCATGGTACATGACATTTTCTAAGACAAAGAAAACCAAAAGAGATATAATACTCATGGACAAGACTGAAAATGGCATCTGCCATTCCCTGCAACCCCAGAGATTATCTTTGCTTTCCTCCTTTTTCTCTTCTTCCTCTTAACTTTCAATTTCTATTCTCTTTCTTAGTGTGGTGCTTAAATCATCAATTTATGCTTAAGTGCGACATCATGAAACTCAAGAACACACATACATATATAATACATATTTAAGATTTTTAAATAAATCATCATTTCCCCATGAAAAGTTAATATTACTTTTTTCGGCTTACTTATAATTTTGACATACTTGTCAGGTTTCTCCATTTATAATTAATAGCCAAATTATAGATCTTTAAGGTTTTTGCTCAGCACTTAAGAGTTTTCTGAATCATGCCTCGTGTTTTCCTTTGTGATTTGTTCACTAAGAGAAGGCTAACTTCTCAAAACTGGAGAAAAAAATCTATAACATCTATGAGCCTTTATTGTACTAAACAAGGCAAATTTGAGAAAATAATTAATGAAACAATATGTCACGTTTTTAATAAGATTGCTTCTGCTAGTCGGTTTTCATTTGAGCAAATTGTGTTGTCTTTTTTAGGAATAGTAAAATACAGGTTGATACTTTAAACTTCCATGTTTACAAAGAAAATGAATTAGAAAGAAATCTGAATGGTCCTGTTCTCTCTCTTTGGAAAAGAAGTATAAAAGTTTTATAATCCTACTGTATTTTCTTTGCTGTCTCAGTTATAAGATGAAAGTAATGTGAATATATTTTACATTTTACTTCTCACCCCTGACATAAGTATTGCCACATATTTTTCTATGGGCAGTAAAATCTGCCTACAAGTTCAGCCTTCCCTCTTTCTTTCGCAGTGATCATGGTAGCTCACCTTGATAGAGCGTTGCTACAAAGTTAAAGATGTCCACAATATTGTGGCATAAAATGAAAGTCAGCTGACCCGGAAAGCCACTCACACTTGACATGGCATAGCATGAGCAAGAAATAAGCTTTGGTTGTAAAGCTACTGAAATTCTGGAATTTCTTGTTGCTAAAACATAACAGTCTATTCGGAGAGGAAAAATACACCATTTCAAACTCAATGAAATGTTGCATAAAAATCTAAAGTACAACAGCTAATCTCCTAAGGTAGTTTTCTATGGCTGGCATTAACAAATGAGCTAATTAAATATTATATATGCATGCATACTTTAAAAATGCTTTATGATATACCTAATAACGATTAACATAATATGTGAATATTCTTAAGAGAAAAGAATGAAACTACAGAAACTACAGAACCAAATGTACTCATTTGATACTTAAACTAAAACACACATACACACACATTTTTTCATCACTAGAATCTAAACAAAGAAAGGGTCACATCAACTTAATGATGACAGCTAAGAAAGGAAAAGAAAAGGGAGAGAGAGGGAGAGGGAGAGGCAGAGGGAGTGGGAGAGGGAGAGCCAGAGGGAGAAAGGAAATGGGACAGTATTAACATTGTAAAAAGTCTCCTAATCATATTCCCATACCGGTAAGCCATAGTAGTGTGTAGAACAAAATTCTCATTAGTAGCCTCAAATATGAAAATCAGCAATCATCATGGATATCCTCACGTCGCTGGACAAACAGAAGAAACTGGTGATACATGAAAAGTAAATAACTGAGACAACTCTCTCTTGTAAGGCCAAGCTCCAGTGTTATTCATTGAGTTATGTTTTAAATGCAAAGCCATGAAATACATAGTGGAATAGGATACATACAGTCCTATACAAATAAATATATCCTTGGCCTAAAATATATAACAAATCCTCAAAATCAAAAGCAAATCATTGATAATATAATGAAGAGTGCACTATAGCTGACATTTCAAAAGTTCCAAGCAAAGTTCCAAATACTATAATAAATGCTCATTAAGATTTTACCAAACATAAACAAAAAATGTGACAGACTTCCAGAGGGGAAAAATAATTTTTTTTAAAGAAACAAAATAATGTAGACACTTAATTTCTCTGGGTTTCTTTGTAGAAATCCAGTTGCAAAAGATAACAAAAGACTCAACAAAATTATAAAGACAAGAAAAGTCCAAGAAAGTTATACCTTAAAAGTTATCATTCAAATAAAAAAAAACATTCTTAAATTTGAAAACACTCAGGAATAATACCACCCCTGAATGCGTCAGATCTCATCTGATCTTGGAAGCTAAGCAGGGTCGGGTCTGCTTACTACTTGGATGGGAAAACACTCAAGAATAGAAAACCTACAAGCAAAAATATTTTTTATAATGTTCTTTAAATAATAAAAAACAATACTTACCGATTCAATGTACTCAAATATGAAAGAATTAAGAAATAAATTTTTTAAAATTCTGGAGTGGTAAAGCTACAATAGGAAAAATGTGGTGAATGTGAAAGTAGTAAAATATCAATAGAGAAAAAGATAGAAATTTTGGTAGCATGAGTAAATATTAAAAGGTAAGAATGAATGTCAAGTTCAGAAAGGACATTGAAATGTCCATATCCAAGATCAGTTCTGGGAAGTTGAGGTATATAAATTTGGAAAGCTGTAGATATTAAATATGTTAAGCAAAAAAAATAAAAAGATTTCTGAGTAAAATGTAAAATATATTTTTGTTTATCTTCACATATTCTAGTAAAATTATGTATGGTTGCTTAGAAAAAGGAAGAAATAGAATCAAGGAAACAATTTATTATAGTAACAGTGCTAAGTGTGAGTGAGGGAGTAAAGAAAAAATGAATGGAAGACAATGATGGATACAGTCGGCATCCTGAATTGGAAAAAATGTAGAAGTGTTGCGTTAATGGAGTGAGAGAGGTCACTGATTTATTTCTTTTTACAAGTCTTATGTTGGATGTGTGGCACATCCAAGTGGTAATGTTTGAAATATGGAAGTGGAGCTCATTTAAATTTGAAAATCATCAACATAAAATTGAAACTTGAAACCAGGGACATGAATCAGTTATTTGAGAAAGAAAATATAAAGATGAACGATGAACCAACGATTCATTTATACTCAGAAGATATAAAGAGGAAGAGACATAGATATTAATGAGAGTAAAAGCTGTTAAAGAGGTCACACACAGACACAAATGAGAAAAATAATATAGTTAGTGATACGCAGGCCTAGGATAAAGATTATATAATTAATGCATTGATTGACAGTTATCACTGTCAAATGTTACATGTCAAAGGGCTCAATCAGAGAAGCGAACCTCTATGAATTATGTTGGAAGGGATTGTATAAAAAGTGGGAATTAGGTCATGCATGATCATGAGAGATGGAGAAGTAAAGGCCTGGAAAGAATTTTGGAGGATTAATAGAATTACCAATCACACATTCTGAGAAGCCAAGTACGACCAGACACAAAAGTGGGGCCACAAGCTTCTAGATAAATCTATAAGAGCAGTGCCTAAGTTTAGAGTCAAGTGTTTGGTTGGAGCCACAGTCAAGTGATTGGTTCAGCAATCAGAAGATTTAGGCATGGAGTGGAGGTGTTCTGTGTCTACCTGTCACTACCCTTTCATGAAGCAATGGCCACTGCTTCACTTTTATTTTCTAAATGTCTTATAAGTGTATCTCTAGACTAATGTTCATCAGGAACTCCTCAGGGAAGAGAATTCTGGAAAACCTAACTCACAATATACAGTTTTAGCTCATAAATAGAGATACTGAAGCTTAGAAAACCTGGATAATTTCCATTTAATTTTTTAATTAGGAAATGACCTTTGTGACTCTTCCTTATGTAGAGATGTGACAAACTAAAATTTCAAGGAATTGGGATAGAATTGTTTATTTTATATTATTGTAAATAGAACCTTTTAGTAATAAAAGAGATAGAATAATTAGTTAAAGATGATAGCAGGGTCCATGCAAAAAGTGGTGATGGTGTTAATAAAGGAGACTAATTTATATCTAGAAGAAAGAGAAACAAACCATTTAGGAAATTTTATTTTATCACTTTTTTTTTTAAAGCATAATCTAACATAAACTGCCTGTACTTTAGAGTCAGGTGTATCTCAGATAAATTCTCTAACTACAGCTTTGTAATATTTAAAGTAAAGATAATCATAGTGTTTTCTCATATAGTTGTTATGAGAGAATAAAATACATTACTAGACTTGGAACATAATAATAGTACAATATTACTGACATTTAATGATACTGATATTAAAACTACAGTTTTTACATTCAAACTGATGTACAAGTGATGTTTGTGTTTAGTATATGTCAAAGGAATTGACTGCATTGTCATTTAGACTAGATATTTCAGCAGTAGATTTTCTTTTTTTAATCAGTGCTTTCTAAAATGATTTCTATTTATACATGTGCTCAACTTATTTTGTTTTAACTAAGAATTTATCAGCTTACAAAAAAGATATATGGTCTGAGTCTTTATATTTTCATTGAATTTGTAATGTAACTATATCTGAAAATTAAAGATATATGGTAGCAATGAGTTAAATCAACCAAATAATAACCAATTAAATTGTGAAAAAAAACTAAAAATATTGATGATCATGATTCTAAATGGTTATTATGGTTAGTAGAGACATGTTAATAACTTATCTGCCTTGGAAAGAATCCTGCTCTTTATGTAATATAAATTTAATATGAAAAATATTGTATCCCAGCATTTCATTATCCTCCACTTAGTTCTTGGAATATTCTTATGGGTAACTAAAATCTGGAGAGATTTAGAAATTCATTAGTTATAACAGTATATGGCCTTTCTTTCTGGCAACTATTTTTAAATGACTTATTTATATTCATTTGATAACAGCTGTAGAATGTTTTGGGAAAATGCTGATATATTATTAGTAGCATAATTAATCACAACCAATTATATTTATTTTGTATTCTAGGATTTCAAAAAGTATTTTTACCTACATTATTTCAGCTGATCTCCCCACATGTGCTGTGATGCAGCTAGAGTACACATTTCCCTGTTTGTATTAAAGGTAAAACTGAGGATCAAAAAAAGTATAGTGCTAATGAAGAATATATAGATATTTAGTAATGAAATCATGATTGAAATGTTATTCTGGGTCGTCCAGAATAGCCAAAACAGTCTTGAAAAAGAAAAACAAAATTGGAAGACTCACAATTCATTATTGTACACCTACTACAAAGCTATAATAATCAAGACAGTATAGTATTGAAATGATGATAAACATGTAGATAAATGGGATAGAATTAAGAATCCAAAAATTATTTTCCCATTTATAGTGAATTATTTTCCATAAGGGAGCCAAGACAATTCAATGTGAAAGGACATTCTCATCAACAAACAGTGCTGAAACAACTAGATATCCACACACAAAAGAATGAAGTTGGACTCCTTTTTTATACCATGCACAAAAATCAACTCAAAATGGATCGTAAGCCTAAATATAAGTGTTAAAACTCTAAAACACCAGAAGAAAACATAGAAATATGTCTTCCTGACTTGGAGTTAGACAATGGTTCTTTCAATATGATACTGAAACAATAAGCAATATAAAATTAATAAAATGAACTTCATAAAAGTTAAAAACTTTTATGCCCAAAATGCCACTATCAACAAAGTAAAAAAAATAATTTACAGAGTAGGAGAAAATTATATATTTAGTAAAGGCCTTATAGTAAGAATTTATAAAGAACTCTTATAACTCAACAAAGAAAGATAAACATTTAATTCAAAAATGAGAAAATTACTTACATAGATTTTTTCACGATAAGCACATAAATAGATGTTTAACATTATTAGTTATTAGTGATTAGTTAAACACAAATCTAAACTACAATGTGATACTACTTTATACTCACCAGGAAGTCTTCGTTAACTTTAAAATTTAAAGTCGGCCACTTTGCCATTACAGTTTGATAGCTCCTCAAAATGTTACACATGGAGTTGCCATATGACTGAGCAATTCATAATACTAGATAATTGAGAAATCAAAAGAAATGTAAAAGAGAAATGAAAACATATGTCTATACAAAACTTGTACCTAGATATTTATAACAGCATTATTCATAATAAATAAAATGTGGAAACAATCTAAATGTCTATCAACTGATGAATGAATAAGCAAAATTTAGTATATACATATTAGGAAATATTATTTGGCAATAAAAAAGGATAAAGAGTCAACAAATGCTATCTCATGCTGAAACTTGAAAAGATTCTTCTAAGAAACTCATTACGACTGGTCACATACTATATGCCATTTGTGTAAAATTTCCAGAATACGCAAATGTATAGAGACAGACAGTAAATTAGTATTTGTCTAGAGCTGGTGGTGGGTAGAAGGAGTTGGAGTGAGGAATGAGAATGGAGGATGACTGCTAATACGTACAAGATTTCTTTGGGAATGTTGAAATATTCTAAAATTAAATTGTAGTAATGGTTACATAACTGTGTGAATATACTAAAACCACTGATCTGTCTGCATACTTTGGGTAAATTTCATGGTATGAAAAAATATATCTCAAGAAAGCTATAAAAATGTCATTCTGTTACAATTATTAAAAATGTAAAAGTTGGTCTATTTTGTTTTATTGCTTTTTATCTATTTATTCCTTCTTTCCTCAATGTGTATGCATGTATGTTTGCATAAAATAGAATTTTACATTTAACTAACTTGGTTGCACCTTAATATTAATTTCTATTCTTACCCTTGTAACCTTATAAACTTTGTAGATTTGGTCCTTAGCCTTCTCAGGTGAAATATTTCTGTTCTATTTTTTGTTTCATTTTATGTTTGCATAGAATCATATTTTTAAAAACTAAAAGTTATATAGAAATAGAAAAACATACAAAAAAATATCTAGTCTCCACTGGGTTATTATAACCTGCTCTGAAATTCTATGTATAAATACTATGACCATATGAAGACAACTTCTTTTGATGAAGGCCCGCAGGTAACAAATTTCAGATGGGTATAGTAATATTACTCAAGAAAAGCTGGCCTTGGACTATCTGGGCAGTTAGTACTGGAAGTGTTAAAATAGGTTATTTATAACAATTTTTCACATATAACATTGTGTAGTTGACAGGAATAGAAGATAACATTTAGAGATTTATTTAACACATTAACAACTCTTAAAGAGATTCTAATTAATTTGAAAATGTTGACATTATTTCAATTATATGTATACACTATTGGAAAATTTGAAATTACATGTTTCTTATATAACTTAATTATTAAATTTAAGATGGCAACAGTTTATAAGCTATAAGTCTTTATGAAAAAATTAGAATAAAATGCTACAATAATACCTCTATCTGCATACACAGACATTTATAAAATCAACTGAGTTGACTCATTATTAGTATATTTAGTAAATTTTTCATAACTATAAGTTCACCAAAATAGGCAAAATGGCATAGTTACCTAACACCCTTAAATAGCATTGCTTTGTAACTATTTATTTTCTTGCCCTGATTTCACGCGCCCCCCCGCCCCCCGCCAGTTTCTCAGCTAATCGGCCTCCACTGTTTTTTTTTTTAATCACCTGAATGGCCTAGCATTTAGAACTTAAACATAATTTATAACCTTTCCAGAGAAGCCATCTTACAATCATGTGGTAACAATTAATCTGACGATTATTAATGACCCTGGATGCATATAACCTTAATTAAAAATCTTCTTTGGCATAGAGAAATGAGAGTAATAAGAAACAGTAGAATTTCAAAGAAGTTTGAAAAATGAATATTTTCGACAACTTGCAATTGTTCCTTCATTAAAATAAAGGAAAAGAATCTTAAGGAAAACTAAAGAGCAATATTACTTATAGTATAACATTATATAATAACCTATGTATAACACATAGGTGTAAGATATATATGCAATACATATCATATATATGCATTAATGCGTACATACACAAACATATATATATATGCAAACACACATATATATCAGCATTTGTTGGCATTTTTTGCAAATTTAGGAAATATATTTTTACTAGAGACCCCAGTAAAAACAGCCTTATGTAGGTCATTAATTAAAACTGATGATGCATTAGTCTGACTTCTTATAAAAAAATTCTTCTAGAAAAGTATCTTTAGATATTTATTAATTTACTTTTTTATTCATTTTAAAAACTAATAGTTGAAAATCTTTCCATGTGTCAAACAGAACTGCATTACAACAGAATATAGCCTGTGGAGTTTTTTCCCTTTCTGACATGTGAGGGAGAACTCTTTTAAAAGGTATATCACAAAATTTGGCTCAGTAAGCCTGAGGTCTCTCAAGAGTCTGCAATATTAATAAAAAGTAGAATACCGATGGAAGAAAGAGGAAGGAAGAGGAGAAAGAGTAGAACTGGTCCTTTTATGTTGTTAACTCTCAAAAATAACAGCTTAATATATGACAATCTGTCTGAAAAGAGCAAATTTTAAGAGTACATAGACCTTTAATTTAATTATTTTTAAATTTAATTTTAATTGAGTTATTTTGTACTATAATTCATTCACAAATGATAAAATAAATAAGAAAACACAGACATATATTATCTCTTTCATTATGAAAGTAGAATAGAGGACTGACTTTTCAATGCCCTCTCCTGCACAATTATTAAGTGGCCCTTATGTATGATCACCCTTGGGGAAGATCCGTTTTTATGAAATGATCTTCATCTTGACCACTCAGTAAAAATTGAATTTTACTGTATTAACATTTACATTTTATAGATGCAAGAACTAAAGAGCAATTAAGTCAAGCAGCTTAAAGCAACTACTAGAAATATGAGTAGAAATTGGTCATCTTACCATGATTTTTAATTTGAAATTATAGAGAATATACAGCATAAATGCTCATAATATATTATAGAAATATAAAATATGCTAACTAACCATGGAAGAAGTGCACATTTTGGTGGAGAACCACAAAGCAAACTTATAACAGCTCATGGAGCAAAGTTATATATTCACCGTTTCTTGCTATAGTTCAGTTTTGGTGCTGGAGGGGAGGTGGGGGCAGTGCTGCTGAGCAAAGCTTTGACTGTGCTGATGGGAAAATCCAAACTTCATAAGATAGAAGTAATTTTTCTATTTTTTCTTCATATATCCCTAGTGCTTATATCCCAATGCTTCCTCTATAGTTGGAACTCAATATGTATTGGTTAAATAAATAAATAAATATAAATAAATAAGTAAATAAGTAAGTAAATAAATAAATAAATAAATAAATAAATAAATAAATAAGGGACATGGACTATTTCATCAATCCATCCTATTCTGTTTTTGCTAGAGTCATTAGCAACAGTGTAGCAAGCATGATCAAGTGCTTATTTCTTTTCAGCTGTATCTCCCTGCTCCACCCTTGCAGTACTTCCCTTGACACACTCCCCCTCATCCATCCAGATGAGAGTTGTGCTTCAATGTTTGACTGCCAGACACAAGCTAAAGAAAATAATCAGACATAACTGCATACTTTTTTTAAATCCCCTCCCCATCCTGACACACACTATTTTAGCCCTGGAGCTATCTTCAGAAGAGTAAAGTAGATATCATACAGGAATCCTTTTAAAGAATAAAATCTGCACATGGCTGTATTGAGGGAGGTCATTGAGAGAATATGACCACCTGTTGACCTTAAGGCTGGACCAGGACAATGGAGGCTCCTCACTCCCTCCCTTGTCCTTGGAATGCCTTCGCCACATGAGAAGCTGCCTCAAGGACACAGCTTTGAGATAGTAATGTGTTGCTGAGACCATTTGGATGGTATATGTGACCGAACCCAGTTAAGGCCTCTATATAAACTTTTAATATTCTGATGGGTGGGTGTGGTCTCTTAATACTCTACTGGTCTTGTGGTTACCCAAGACAAGCCTCATACATAAGTCTCCTTGTTTATTAAACTCTCTACCGACCAATCTGGAGTGCTCTGCCTCTTTTTTTTGGTCTCTCCTTGACCTTCTGGTACAAGAGTCAGTTTGTGAACTAACAGGTTGATACATAAATTAGGAGGAAAGAAAAAATATTAATAATACCAATAATTATATTTATAACATGATGCATTCAAGTAAACTCAGACCACAAAAATGTTTAATGCTAAACACAAGTAATCACATTTCTATGTGAGAAGATTGTTTTGTCCCAAGATAGCAGTAATAACAACAATACAGCAAAAGCCTGTTAGAACAAAATAAAGTTCATGGTAAACAATTTAACTTATGATTCAATATTCAAAAAACTATTTTAAAGTTACTCTCTTTTGAAATTTCATTATTGTTCTAGAGGTTATATTTATTTCTCATAATACTTTAATATTACTTTCAACAGAATACATTATAATTCATTAAAAATAGTAATGAGCATATATTTATAGTAATTTAGGGAAAAAGGCTTATAATGGTCACTATTTTAATACTTAATATATATTATCTTTCAATGATATAAACAAACATTTTATGACTTTTTTTCTCTGAAGGCATATCCTATTTGCCCTAGTCAGAAGAATTATGTACTGATACAATGAAATGATGCAATTGTTACCTGACTAAATAAATAAATGAAAACTATATTGATGCTAGGTGAACTTTATAAGCCAGGTGACCCAGTTTAATCAGCTTATAGAACTCATCCAAAACCTTTGGCCAATCTTATCATTATGTAGCTTTGCAATCTAAATTATTTTGATATCGTAATAAAAGCAGTCTCTTGTGTGGTGAAGTTCATTGAAAGTTTATAAGTTTTTATTCAGGAGGTTAAAATTTCAAAATGTTCCCCAGCACTAGATCTCTGTTAAACTAATTTAAAAAAGAAAAAGTCACAGGCTGTGAATTCCATTGAGATTGGAAAAATGAATACAATAAGTACTGAGAATTGTTTACAATTTTTTGAATCGATCAAAGGGTGCTAGAAAACTGGAGAGATGAAAATAGGAAATTAAAATGAACAGGTATGAACTAAAGCATTTGAGTGGTATTCAAGTTGGTGAAAATAGCGTGAAACACAATGCTGAGTTACTAATGGAAATAAGCAAGACTGGACTTTCATGTCTCTGTGCCTTTCTCTGACTTGCTCATCTCCCCCTACCACCCTAACCTGCAAAATTAAGGCTCCTCTAGTTTATAAACCAGAATGAACCTGGGCGATGAATGCTTACATGACTTCAGGCATATTACATTATAGAGTTTAGCTCAATACAGTCTCAAGACAATCTTGCTGCTATGGACCCCTAATTGCTGTAGCAGATTGCTTTTGCAGCATTCTCTGGCTATTGATGTACAGGTTTTTCTTATACAATTTGTCTTCCGCTTTGGTTAATGGGGCATGCTAGTTCTCTAGTAAGAGGGGAAAGGGATATGGACATTCATCATTTCATTTATTTGGTAATTTATTAAGCAAATATTAATAAGCAACTATTATGTGGTAGCCTCTACAGTAGATGCTGGAAGATAACGATGAACAAGATGCTGGGGTAGCCCTTTGGAAGATTAGGAGGGCATACGTAAGGAAACAGTCATTTGTACAGCAGTGTGGGAATAACGACCATACGGCTACACAGACAAAGCTTCGGGAACAACGATAAGCCAGATATCGAATCCAATCACATGCAGCGGAGGACTTTTCTCTAAAGTATATAAGCTGAGACCTGGTGTAGGAGAAATTTTCTAAGAAAAAAGGAGAAATGCATTCGAAGGCTTTTCAGGCAGAGTTAAAGAAAGTACAGTGATAGATAAGACCTAAGAGAAATAATTTTATCCCTGGATTTGCTGCTCATTCAGGGTGGCTATGGAATACAACAAGAAGACAAGAAGGACAAGAGAATAGTGGGGGTAGAGGAAAAAAGATGAGGCAGACCTATCATTGGGACTGTCAAAGAAAAATAAATCCAGGCTAAGATAAAGTGAAGCTTTATTCCAAAATACTATTGCAAGAGGCAGAACACGTGCATCTCAGCCTGCGCAGGTATCTCAAAACAAACAAACAAACAAACAAACAAACAAACAAACAAACAAACAGATAAAGGCTTTTCTTTTTACAGAGAAGGATAAATAAGGATAGCAGGAACTTTGAGGGGAAAATGGACAAGTGGGTAGGGGCCGGCAGATAGACTGGGCAGGTCGACAGGAAATATTTCTCTCTGTGCTTAGCCAGTTCTTAGAATGAGCATGGTGTGCACCTCTGTGCTTGTTTAAAAGCCAAAATTTGGGGAATGGCCAAAGTTCAGAGACCTGTGGGGAAGAGAGAGGCCTGACTAAAGCCAAGACAGTGAGTAAGTGGACAATTGTGAACTCGGACAGGATCAAGCAACCTGCCAAGTATTTGCTAGGCAATTCTCCTTGGAAACTGAGTCCTATTCTCCATCCTTGCAATAAGAAGCTCTCCAACTCAAAATGGGCCAATTCCTCAGGCCCATAGCACCACCACTCACAGGACTCTGTCTTGCTGCTGAGTTCTGTAATAACTGGGTTGACAAGTTTGCATGCCCTTGTAACACAGTGCACTAGAAATTGTGTACCCCTCAACGGCAGCCTATGTTCGATACACCACCCTGCACTTCCAGGCCAACCTTCTCTGCTAAATTACCAGCCTAACTTGAGTCATGTCAGGGAATTGCATGCTCAGATCAGTTTCTTATGCTTTTCTGTAGCTCTCTATTACCAAATCATCGCATTCTGAGCAGTTTTGGGAGACTCTATCAAGATTCTTTCTGGCTGCCAAAATTATTGCAAGATTAGCAATTATAATGGCAGAAAAAATTATTTTGTGCACATATATTTTATATATATGTTTGCATATTAGTCTAAATTATAAGTGAAAAAAGAAGTTCCAGGAAAATGTATGTTAGTTCAGAGTTACATTTCTTTATATTACTATTAAATAAAAGTACATTTAAACTTAATTATTCAGGCCAATTATGCATCTTGAAGTCACATTTTGCCCAAACCTCAGGCTATACCAGGACAAAATATTCAAATTTTGGTTAAGTGCTCAACAAAACTTGCAACTCGAAATTTTATTCTGAGTTATTTTTTGAAAAATATAGCATTTGCAAAAAAAAAAAATCAGGTAATATTAAAAAATCTAATTAATTTTTTATAATTTTAGCAAGGTTTATTCTGAGTAGAAAAACAATGACAGTATAATAGCCCATATTCTTTAAAATTCAGTTTTATTACTGTACTCTATAGCTAAACTAGGTTAACAAAATATTGCCTAGCAGAAGGAAACTGCTTTAATGATCAAGAAAAAAATTATAATTAGCTCTGAAAAACTTTTACATTATTAATTTGTTCAGCAAACTACTTCTTAAAGAAAAAAATATCTCTTCTAAGTCTTTCACAATCCTTTCTCCTGCAATTAAGAGTTCCAGATATTCTGCCAATTCAGTTAAACCTGATACACAAATTATTAGACAAATAAAGATATGCAAACTAAATATCAATTTGTTGCAGTTATGACTAAGAATGATTGATGTTTTTCTTACCTTTTTATTTGAATCTTAGGGTAAAAAATAAAACTGAGTTTATCTAATTTTTTTTTTTTTTACTTGTAGGTTGTAGAAGCAGGTGTCACAGAATAGCCAGAAAGGAGTTATTTGAGGACAGCAGCAAGGACAGAGGCATCATTTCCAAGGACAGAGACTAAGAAGGGCAAGGGCAGAGCTGGGCACTAACTCATGGCAGAGGAGCAGAAAGGCAGACAGAGGGAAGGACAGGAAGTAGCTACTGCTACCTGCATCTCTACTGAAACTACTGTCTTCTTTCAAAATTTTGCTGTCAGGATAAAATGATAGGAAGAATGAAGAAACACAACTGGAGATGCTGTTAATATCATTTCAAATTATAACATGAAAGATGCTAATTTTTATATGATCCTTATAAAGCTACTGCTCAATAGAAATAGAATGCAACCCACACATATAACTTTATGGTGCCTAGTAGCTATATTAAGAAAATAAAAAGAAAGAAAATTAATTTTAAGAATATATTGTGTTTAATCCAATATGCCCCCAAAAGTTATCTTTTCAGGATGTAATAAAAATTATTAATGTCATAGTATACTTTCTGAATTGTTTTTTTTTCATAATAAGTCTTCCAAAAGCTGTGTGTGTTTTATATTCAGATCACATCTCAATTTAGCCACGTCTCCTTTGCTCAGTTAACCACATTACCACAAAGAGAAAGTATGGGAAGATTTTCCCACAGCTATGTGCTGCATCATGGGTTATTCCTGGGATATTATTTAGTCAACTGTTAAGAAACAAAGCCAAGGTGGGACTGAAATTCGCTAAGAAGTACTAATTAGCAAACTAATTAGCTGGCACATTACCTGGGGTACGGTATTCTACATTGTTTGATGACTCCTTTTTATTTTTTGTATTTCTTTTAAATTAAGGAAATGTCTCATTGTATTTGCACAGAAGCACTTTTCAAACCCTTTTATTTTGCCCTCTGGAGATTCATTTCCCACATTCTCTTAATTTCTTCTCAAGTTTAATTTTTCTGCTAAAAATATTTCAGAAAGATTCTAATATTATCTTTCCAATTATCAGTTACATTTCATGAGCAAAAAACCTGTTCATGTGAAATATTTTTATTATGATAATGTTCAAACTATATAGGTAATTTCGGAATTATGATTTCTCTAATTTAGTTATACTATAAGGATTTTATAATATGAAGGGATACTATGATTTAGGATGTCACAGAACATATTTATCCCTAAGAAACTGTGTATATTTTAATTACTTGTATATTTTAAGTTTGTCTTCAAATATAGAACACTGATATGTAACTTGAGCACAGAAGATATTGAACAAGGAGTCATTGAATTGTATGGTTCATTTGTTTCTGCTTTTTAGGAGATTGTTTATTGTTGCAGATAATAAAGTGCTATTTTAGATATTCTCATTAATAGGGTATCCAGCTTTAGTTTAAATCCATTTGCCAAAAGACGGTAATAATATTCCACATATTATCATAGGAACAAAATGAGAATTTGCCAGAGAGAATACTCTTGCCAAAGAGAGCACAAAACTATTTCACAGAGATCTAGTGTTATTTTTTTTTTTTTGTACTCTAAAAATATTGTCTTCTATCCACCTGAAAAAGTATGGCTTGTTGAAAGAGAGAGAAAGACAGAGAGAGAGAGAGAGAGAGAGAGAGAGACACAGACAGACAGACAGACAGACAGACAGAGACCAAGACAGAGACAGAGACAGAGAGATAGAGAGACAGAGAGACAGAGAAACAGAGAGACAGAGATATTCCCGAGTATCAGAGCAGAATTACTGAATTAGAATCTGTTGAGATGGGCCTCTGTAATTTGTATTTTAAATAAGATTCTCAGTTGATTCTTATGAGCTTTAATGTTTTAGAACTTTTAGTTAAAGAAAATATTCAAGGACATCATTCAGCCATTTTTGTGCAGGTCCAGAGAGGGTTTTAATTGAATGAAGTAGGCAGCTGTAATTTGCAGAATGTGTTAGTTAACAGAGATTGACAATTGATTCTGTACTTACAGTATTTTTAAGCACTTGCATAATCAAAGGCTAAAGAATTGGATGAAGACGCCATGGCGCAGGGGTATGTGGGACATCCCATAAACATCTGCAAAGCCTTAAGGTAAATA
The DNA here is from genome assembly GCF_000151845.1 of Pteropus vampyrus. Lineage (NCBI taxonomy): Eukaryota > Metazoa > Chordata > Mammalia > Chiroptera > Pteropodidae > Pteropus > Pteropus vampyrus. The sequence continues at coordinate 14,741,654 of NW_011888786.1, read as the reverse complement.
TTTTTGTCAATATAATATTATTTTATAATAGTTTTACTTCTCTATCCCTTATCTCCTAAAATTATTAGTAACCAGAACAAATATTATAATATATGAATGTTCCTACTTAATACTTGCTGAGATGAGAGACCAGTGGTCCTTAAGGGAGTGCAGTATGGGAGGCCTGGGAAGTTAAAATACATTCCATATAAAGTCTTTCAATGATACAAATTTTTTTAACATTGACATGCTTTTTACACAATGAGGCTCCAAACTGTCTTTCTGGGTTTTCTCCTCATTATTCCTTTCATAAACCCTGTGTCTGTCTTGACCAGTCCCTTAGAGTGTCTTTATGTCCTGTTTTCTTTACTCAAAGTCACCTCCTTTAAAAAAAAATTAAGATATATTTTTAAGAATAGTATAGACACACGAATTTTAAAGAATCCAATAATTCCACAAAGATTTATAGAGGAAAAGGAATCTTGTGATCTTCCCTCATTTCCTGCTAACCCAAAGCAATCACTTTTTGACAATTTTAACTTTATTCTTTTTATGTTGAATTTTTATTTTAGAATAACATAATTATCTTTTTTTTTTCACTTTTATATCTGGAAAATTATGAGGTAGCACTCCTATATAACCCTTATTCCATTCCCATCATTATTTAACATGCTTCTGCTTACCCATTTCCACAAAAATAATTATGTCATAATTTACGATTATATACATATTCTCTATAATATGTGACTATTCACAGCAGAAGTATGTCTTGCACCGGAATAACACTTCTTTTTTCCGTAAGCAACACTAAGTAACACCTTAGCAGCTCAATGTAAGTATAAACAGCACATTGGAAACCATCAAGAATTATTACTTTTATAACATTGTAGATACTTTCAGAACTTGCTAACCTGCTGAACAGGTTGTTCCCTAGATTTGTTTCACAGTGATCACGCTCTTAACTCCTTTTACCATCAACCTGTAGATTGCTTCTTCTGCTCTCTTTTATATCATCCCGATTGTATAGCCCATGTGGTTTCATTTTATATTCTCTCATTTTGTCACACATATTCTCCTATAACTTCCTGAAAATAGAACATGTTTGGTTTTTTTTCTATCTTTCATGTCTAAAAATATCTTTACTTCTTTCTCACTGACAGCTTAGGTGGGTACAGTATTCTAGGTTGGAAATAACTCCCCCTTTGAGTTTGAATGCATTGCTCATCTTTAAATTTCTCACTTAGTTCCTAATACCAATATGATTCTCTCAATATCAGGTATTTCTAGTGTTCCCAATACAAAATGATCTTAATTTATCCTTTCTAAAAGATAAGTTTTCTGTCTGCTTCAAAGGAAGATCATTTATGTAACCAAAGAAAATAAGGCAGGAAATATGGCATTCTAACCCTTTTGAAATGCTTTGACCAGCACTCCTCCTATTTGGAGCACTATGTTTCTATACTTCCAGAGACAAAAGTTCACCAACACCTCATCTGCTGATCCAAAAGTTGTAGGTTCTTCACTTGTTTGCTTCCTTTGTTTGCTTTTGTGATTAGTTTGGTGCAAAATATGTCCTTACCAGACTATATATGGTCTTCCTTTCATTCTCACTATGAATATTTATGCTTCGTTGAAATATTAACATGTGTGTATTACATACTACGTAGTATACGCACCAGATTACCATTATAAACCCAAAAGGAAGTTTTGAATTTTGAAACTTATCTGTTGCCAAGGAATTCATATAAGTGATATTAATCTGAATTTAGCACTGTGAACTGGAAACTTTGTAGGTTTCTATGTAAAGAATCAAGTCATATCTTGGTTTCCTACTCAGAGGGCTTATGTTTCAAAATTGTTCAGATATACTGTCGGTATTCCTTATTTCTCTGTTTTCCACCTCCATAATTTTTATTGTTTTCTTCCCTCCCATTTCTTTTTCTCATTGTTGTTCTTGTGAGCTTTCTGAACAGGTACTGATTTAAGCTCTCTCAAAGGAAAGAACAGTTTCTCTTTACAACAAAAGAGCTAGTAATTGTTGGATACCTTTTGTGGTGAAAAGTGTGAAATATTTCATTAATAAATTTGGATAAGATAGATAATAGAGGATATAGATAGCTAGCTAGATAGATAGATAGATAGATAGATAGATAGATGATAGAATAGCTCCTCTGTATTTTTTCCTCAACAATTAAAAAAATAGAACAAGTCATAAGTGAAAGCAAATATTCTAATTTCTATTAAATATACATACCAGGTTTAAGTCTTTCCTCCATAATTATTTGACTAATATTCTGCTTCCCGGAGATAAAACATAATCAAGTTAATAGTACCCAAATACAATTTTGCCTCATTTCAATTTATGTCTGTTGGTGCAATGTTTTTCATTAAAAGCATACAATGTCCAGACTGTATACCTTAAGTTCAAGAATAAGGAATAAATAATAAAGCACCTCTTCTGTACCTATCTCTAACACTAAAGAAACTGAATTGACAACTTCCTGAAATTATGAAAAATAAGTTCACCAATGATTTTACTAGCTAAATGTTATGATAGATGTTTTGTGAGTTTGCATACTTCCAACATCAAAGGCTCTAGTAATAAATCAGCAGTATTCTCTTACTTTCCATGTCATATATTCATATATATAATATATAAAGTCATTATTTAACTTGTTAAAAAAAATTTTTGTCACAAAAGACATTACACATTCTAGACTTTTTCCTCACATAGAAACTAACAACCACTCGTAAACTATGTGATGAAGAGAAAAATTCCTGTTTTAGTTGTTTTATAATCATTTATGCTTAGCCAACACTTTTGATATCCTATGACATTTTTTCCACTTTATTTCACATTCCTTTCATAGATAATCAAAACCTTATTACCATTTACTTAAT
>NW_011888786.1:14727023-14738341 GCF_000151845.1 Pteropus vampyrus | reverse complement strand
GCAAGGTAATGGCTAAGTGTAGATCCAGAGGAGAGAAAAAGCAATTAGGGGGATTGTTTTATAAACTATACAAACGTCTAGCCAATGTACTGTATACTAGAAATGAATAAAATAAAATTAAAAAATTAAAAAATAACAATAAATAAAAGTAAATAAAAAGATTAGCCAAAGACATGCACTTATAGGCACAAAGTAGGTTGACCATTCTTGCTGAAGCAATGATGGCTCGTGAGCAAGTTTCCACACGCCTGAACATTTGCAGGAGCTAGACTTCATGTCTCACTGTCCAGTCAGCATTTTGAGGGAATAGCATGGCTATCATTGTAGGAACAGTATTAGTAATGACAACAGCAGTCTTCTGAGCTTCAGATTGCAGCCATTGAATGAAGGAATCGGACACTCAGGACTACTCCTCTGAATAGATGCATTAATTAAAGGGCAAATAGTAGTGTAGAAAGAGTATCAAAATTTTAAAAAAGAGAGTGAGAGATTATTGAATACTAGTGGTAGTTGTGCTACAACATGCCCTAGTAACCAGAAAATCTCTTACATCCTCTGAACTTTAAATAATTTACAATATACAAAAAGGTTCCCCATTAGAGACTTCCAAACTTTTCCACTGAAATTTGCCAGATGACAAAGTATTTCTCCAAGTGGAGTGAAGTTGAAGTGAATGTGGATGATCACCTGTCAAAATGTAGAGGATTTTGTCATCTTTAATTTTTCACATTAAAAATAATTTAAATCTAGCATTCTAGCTCATGATTATCTGGGGGTCCCTTTATACACAATATGATTCCAGTCATGCACAATACAAAATCCATATGTATTATAGGAATACTTACTTGTTCCTCAGGAGAAAGTAACATGATTTTCACAAGGGTCTAATTGCGTCTTGGCGTGCCACCCCACATGCCTGGAAATACTGTGTCTAATGTGGTTTCTAAATGACAACGAAAAATTCCTATTCAAAGATAAGATAGATACTAGATGCTACCTCAAGGTAGACATTTCTTTCAATTTTATTACTGTTATTATTAGTTACTACTACTATAGTTCACAGGACATATTTCTAAGAAATGTAGTCATATTTCCTTTTGTTTTTTCCAGTATTATTAGAATAATAACAATAATTCTTTCTATTGTTGGTTATGAGAATTATAATGTCATACCATAAAATAAAACACAGAAATGCTATAACATCTTTGTATTATTCATTTTCATCCATATTTTCCATTAAAGATGCCGAAGTGTCATATAAAGAACAACCATACATATAGCTTATACTAGATATACATAAACAATAGATCATAGAATGGCTCAGAGCAAAACTCTGGATCATGTTAACTGTATTTTAATTTTGGACCCACCATACAGTAGCTGTCTGACCTTAGCCAAATTATTTAATGCTCTGTTCCTCAGTTCCCTCATCAGTAAAATGGAAATAATAGGATGAGATACAGTCTTGTGAGGATCAATCCATAGCATGTGCTTGAAACAGTGCCTGGCAGGTAATAATATGCAATACATTTATTATTGGTATTACACAAACTTGGATAATTTGTGCAGACATTTATGTCTTTCAGGATATGATAGTATCTTGTGGTAATATAATAATATCGGGACTTCATATTTAAGAGATCATGATTTATAAACCAAAGAGTACTCATTAATTTCTAAGATTTAACACTTGAATTCAATATCTTTGTTTTTATAAAGCAACTTTCAATCACATATAAATAATTGCACCACAAAAATTGTTTAGGAGTTTGGGGTAAACAAGTTGGGTGATTTTAATTAAATGACCTGAATGCAAATCCAACAGAGTTTAATTAATATATATAAACTGACAATTAGAGAAATATTAAAATATAATACATTTATATATGAATTTAGATGTTTAAAATATATAAATACTAAGAAAGTAATGAGAGGTAAAAATGATATGTATTCTTTGGTCATTTCAAAGTCATTGCAATTTCTAATTTTGTAAAGAATAGAAAAATACTTGTATGACTTTATGCAGCTCAAAAATATATATAGAGATAGCTTCTGAGACCTGATATTTAAAATTCTAGACTTCAGGTCATATGCCTGTAGCTTTCATCAATGTTACATTCCAGAGATAGAGGGAAAACAGGTTTAATTACAGGAGGATGAAGAAATAGAATAATGGAATGTTAGAACTTGCAGCAATGTTAGAGATCATTTAAGTCACACACTGCATTTTACAGATAACAAAACAATGTCCAGAAAAGGTGATGAACATACCAAGGGTCATATTAAAATTTTAATGGAAATTCTGAAGCATGTATGCAGTTACTTACATAGTATTAAAAAATTGATAGCAAGACTGGTTTCTTATTATATTTTACCATTTCTAAAAATATCTTTTAAGTTTTCCATGATATGAAATCTTCCTATATAGATTATTGCCTTTGATTAGGATTTATTGTGAAACAACTGAAAAATTAAGTAGATATATGAGACATTCTCAGCAGCCACATGATCAGGCTTCATGGTAAACTGGATTATCTCAATAAGTGTTTAATATCAACTCATGTAAGATACTTGACGTTCTTTGAACTGATTGCCAGATACGTGGCATTGTTAACATATTACCTTTTCAGAGCAGCATCTTTTTATTATTATTGGAATAATAATAGTACCTCTCTCATAACATGTTTGTGAATTGAGTTTATATACAAAAAGCAAAACTATGGCAAACTTATGCCAGAAGTTTCTAGCTTTATTTATATAAGCACATTTAATAATATTCCATGATAATAAAGTTATTATTAATGATATTTTCAATGATATTTAAATAATAATAAATCTCATTTAAGAGATTAAATGATAATAAAGTTTTTCAGCAGGAACAGGAACCCAGTGGACTAAGGAGCTTAAGCTCTGAGAATAGGTCACTAAATTTCTTTTTCTAAGTTAATAGAATGCTTTAAATAATACTCAATTCGTCTTATTTGTATTACAAGCATCTTAATAAGAGAGATGAAGAAAAGAAAATACTCGATAATATCCATTTTGTTTTCTTAAGAGGTTATATGAGAAAGGTCAGGAATGGAATAGTCCTCAAAAGTTGAAGTTGAACTCTTAACCGAAATAGAATAATGGGAATAAAGCAGGAGCTTACAAGAGAAAATAAATTATTTCAATTCAGCATAGAGAAAATAATAGAGAGATGCCATTCTATCTACTCTTGAAGGTAAATATTCTGAAATACTATTTTATCTAAAAGTTGACATAACTGTCTGATATAGATAAAATAATATTCATAAAATAATTTTAATGGTAGAACGATAGAATTTAAGAAACTGAAATGTGTGAAAATAAGGGATTAGGTTAATGCATTAATTTGACATTAGGAATTATTTTATTGAATACCTACAATATGGTAGTAGTGACACTAAGTCTGTGATTTACAATGAACTACTATAGAAAGGTTAAATGATATATACAGAGACACTTCTGATTAGAACATAGAAAGTCACAAGAAGCCATTCCAAATGCCACCATATAACTGAGAGCAATAAGCTGAATGAGATACAAAGTTATGGCTTTTAATATTTAACCAACAACATCGACAACAAAAACAAAATAAAACCTAAGTGAAAACAAAGCTAGGGAGTGACAAACACTTACTAGAACAGAAAATAGCCTACAAATGTTTTCATTCCTGGCCAAGTGGTAGAAGGAAAAGAAACGCAATATAAACAGGTGAGTAAGAAACCAGCCAAACCATTCACAAACCTTTGGTGGCTTTGTGTGAGTAGATGTGATGATTTAGGAACCTAAGAGGCCCAGCTGCAGAGAGAATCTACCTGCTCCTGATAGACTCTTTCCCATGGGCCTGGCCTTCCTGGGTGTGAGGAAGTAGTATGCAGAAGGTTGGAGTTAGAAAAAGATTGCTAAGCTTGCATGATCTTCCCTCATGGAAGGAAGTGGCCAAATGAAATCCTAGTGGGTGAGAGCAGAGAGCAGAGCAATCCCCCCCAAGTTCGGACATTTAAGGGGTGCAAGGTGGCCGCTGAAAAATGCTGGGAGTGGGGCATAAGTGCTGAGAAGAAGACTTTCTTAGGCACGATAACCTTTTACTGAGTTCAAGGCCATGTTTGCTGAAGGCTGAGTGAAAGACAGGAGGTATGAGAGAAATTATTTTGAGGGATTTTGGTCTTCTGTTACAAGGTGACAGCTGCAGAAGCCTGGAGCATGCATGGCAGGAATGCTTAAAGACATTATTACAAGACATCTGGGTCTTCACCGAATCCAAGCAGAAAAGCTGAGAAAAATTTCATTTATTTCCACTCTTTTTTCTGTCTAGGTTTCAATCAAATATTTTCAAGATGTAACTGAGAGTTCTGCTTCAGCAGAGCTTGGGGAGTCAGGATGAGAAAGATTCGGGATATCTCTTCGTGATTTGCAGTCTTGATGCCAGCTTGTAGAGTTGTTGTTGGGCAGCTCCCTTTTTTCTTTTGCACTTGGTGTATCAGTCAGACTCTCGTTCCTGTTATTCTGACCAGCCTGTAGCACCCATTCCCTTGCCCTACATAAAAGACTAAATATCAGAGGGACTTGTTTAATTATCTTCTAGGTATTTACCCTACAGAAATGTCCACGAAACTAGTTATGATATCTTTATTCATAACAGCCCCAAACTGTAAACATCTAAATGAGAACAGCAGAATGGGATAAACAAATCATAGCATGTTCATACCATGGAATTTTACTCAGCAATAAAAAAGAAACAAACAAATGACACATGCCACCACATAGATAAACCTCAAAACCATAATAATGAATAGAAGAAGCCAGAGATAAAAGAATATAGCATACTGCATTTATGTTAAGTTCAAGAAAAAGCAAAACTAAACTGTGATGATAAAAATCAAAACAGCAATCATGACGATGGTGGGTCGAGGTGTGAATGGAAAAGACAAGAAGACAAATTCTGGAATGATAAAAATGTCTATATCTTTTTTAAAGTGTTTACATGGATGTGTGTAAATTGTCAAAATTCATCAAACTGAACACTTATGATCTCTGCATTTTATTACATATTGTTGACTTTAAATAATATTTCAAAGACCACTTCATAAACAATCGTGAAAGCAAACAATTTGATTTGGAAATACCAGGATTTGATGGTCAAAGGAATGGTTTTTAAGAATCAGAAATTTTGCAAAGTAATATGGCCTAGAGTTCATAATGCTCAAAGTGTTTGACAAGGCTTTGAGATTTAACCCTCAGGCAATCTACATGAGGAATTAAATTAGGCATGAGGTGGATTAGGCATTAGAAGAGGATTGATGAGGAAGGAAAACACATGCAGACAAGTACAAAGAGTAACAGGCTGCCTAGAATATGCTAAGAATGCCCTAGAACATGAAGGGAGAGGTTACATACTTTTTTTTTTTTTTTTTACTTCAGTAGATTCTTTCATCTTTATTTATTTATTTATTTTTAACTTTTAATTAAGTTTATTGAGGTAACATTGGTTAATACAATTATATAATTTTCAGGTGTATATAATCATTGACATCTATATATTCTATTGTGTGTTTACCACCCAAGTCCAATTACCTTCAGCTACCATATATTTAATCCCCTTTACCCACTTCACCCTCTCCCTATCTCCCTATATTTGGACCCCCTTTACCCCATCTACCTGCCCCCTCCTTCTCAACCCCACTAGTAACCACTAGTCTATAGTAGAGGTTATATACTTGGGCATATATTCACAAGTCACAGCTCTTACTCTCGAGTCATTTACAGAGAACAGATTCTGACCACACCCCAGAATGATTAAACAGATCATGATTTATTATAGGATATTAATGAGCTTTCAAAATATTTGAGATGGCTAAGGAATGGACCTTAGGCTGAACTTTTAGGACTGACTTCCGAAGCCCACAATTTACTTCTGGGCCCCTAAGAGAGCCCCTGCTCATGTCACAATCAGTAAATCGCCTTTCCGGTCTGAAAGCTACTGCAACATTGGCCAGATCCAGAGCCGACTGTCTGTTTTTCTCTGAAATAGCTAATGCTTCTCGGAAGAAAAATTGATTTGACAAACAAAAACCACATCTAGATACTTCAAGGGAATCTGGAAAATTGTTTCTGTTTTGTTTTTTAGTTTTTTTTTTTTTTTTCTGTTTTAGCTTTTTAGCCTCTGCAGTATAAGAAAGCACACAATAAGCAGTTTGAAATAAGTGTTGAGCAAGCCAACCCAAATATATCATCACTCACACTCTTTTCTTCTTGTACTTAAACTTCCAAACAGAAGTAGCAAAAAAAAATCCTTTCCAAAACAACATAGCTATTCTGATAGAAACAACATACTTATCCTCTCTTAAAAGTAAGGAACCAAACTCTCAAGAACTGCATCCATTTCTGAATGACGTTCACTCCTCTTCAATTACAATCCCTCTTGACACTGTGTAATCTATGGAATAAATTATCATTTTAACTCCCATCAACATTCTCTGTAAAACAGTAGGAAAGGAGAGATAAAGAGGAATTGAATAATATTTATAAATATATAGAAATAAATTAAAGGGAATAGGAAATAAAATAAAGTAGACCAAACTTCATTTCTATAACTGAACACTAGTTCGTAGTCAATGTTTATAACTTGATCCCCAGGAATGACGATAACGTAGAGTTTTCAATTCAGTAACCCTTACAATTAAATTTTGCATCTGATTTTTGAATTTTGATTTTGTAGCTCCAAGAAACAAGCTGTAATTTTAGAGCTGTCTTAGAAACTCGCTTGTTCTTGGACTATAACTTTAGCTGGAGTTAGTTCTGACCTTGTCGCTTCTTTCTGTAAGTACTCCAGTGCACTCAAGAAGTTCAAGCACAGTTCTTGTAGTCAGTATTATTCCATACACTGTTGCCATACAAGCTCCCAAGGAATTTGATTCAATTGTCACTTTATCACAATCAACCACAGGTGACATCTTGACTAATTGTTATGTCCATACATGCCAAAGACTACTAGTACCTTGTTTCCTTTTGGTGAGCCTCCCCAACATGCTTGAGGCCAAGGGTATGACTAAACCAATTCCTGATTTCCATATTTTCAGATCTATCTGCAGATCACCCCACTTCCTCATACTGTCCAATTGAAAGACAGAAACCACATACAACATACCTCAGAGATATTGCAGATTTGTTTCCAGACCACCCCAATAAAGTGGGCATCATAATAAAGCAAGTCTCAACCTTTTTGCTGGTCTTACCTTCACTTTGTAAAAAAATACAATATCTGGGAAGCTCAATAAAGCAAAGTTCACTAAAGGAAGATATGTCTGTACTAACTTGAACAAGGGAAGTTTATAAGCTCTTGTAGAGGATTAGCTATTGTGAGGGAGAAAATTCTAAAGAATTCAGTAATAGCATATGGAGTGTGAAGCTACATCCTTTAGGGCTGAGGCTGTATATATAAAGAAGAAACAGATCTGAAAGATTCCCTACCTGCCCAGAACTGAGATGCAGACCTCCTTGCAGAAGGTTTAAGTATGACTTACCAGAATATAGAAAAAATCCTTTAGATGCTATACAGTGGAGAAAGCTTACAAAGTTCCCTTTAGGGTACTGAGAGAAACTGCCTACAGAGAGGTAGCCTTACATTGCTCAGCACACTGCAGGTGCTTGCCCAGAGAATACTGGAACCATGAAGACTAGACCCTTTAATCCACAGTGTTCCTCCTGCGCCCTCTACTGACAGTTAACATCATTCTAACAGGCAAAAATAAATGTTTACAGATTCAGCTTAGTTATTACAGATCAGGAAATGAAGGATGGATTTGGAGTAGAGAGGCAATAGATTGATACTTGATCACTAACCAAGGAGATAATGATGATGTTGGAATATCTGAGCCTTAGATATGCACCAGAATAATAATACTTATTCAAAGCACTGCTTGTATCAGGTAGGCACTTGACATCTCAAATATAGAGTTTCCTTCTGTCGTTAATTATAGAAAGATGTAAATGGAATAAACATTCATGTATCTCCTTTGATTTCTTCTGTAAAAAAAAAAAGTTCTCCAATGCTGTCCTCCAAATTAAAATGTGAGAATTTTGATTTTGGGGACTTTTTAATAGCAAAGTAGTAGAAGAAATGAGGCAGGAAATTTAAGGCTAAGGGTCATTATTTTCCTCCCCGCATATAAGTGGATAGGATTCTTTTTGAACAATATAAAATATAACCAGATGGTTCTTACCTTTTCTTAGAAAATTCTAGGAAAATTGCATTTTTTCAAATTACAATATTGGGACCTCTTATAAAGAGTTACTAACAATGTTAAAACTTTTCGTTTTCCTTATCTAAGAAGCATGAATAAACTCTGGGAAAATAGGGATGAGTTTTAGTCATCACATTCCTAAAATAGATATCATGTGCCCTCAGTTAACATACCTTGAACAGTTTGAAAAGTATTATTTTTTCAGTATTGAGTTAGAGAATGAATATTATGAAAAATCTAATTATGATTGGTGCGGGAAAGTGTTAACTGCCTTCATATGCCCTGTAGGTTTCCATTCATTTGAAAAAAAGTCTAACATGGCTTCTGGGATCCCTATAATCTTTCAGTGGATGATAATAATCGTTAACATTTATTGAGCAAATATTGTTTGCCAGGCACTGTTATTAGAATTTTCCACATATTAATGCATTTAATACTCACAAGAAATCAATGAGATAAAATGCCATTATTATCATTGCCATTTTACAGATGAGGAAACTTGCCAAATTCTGACTTCCAAAAGTCAATGAGCTAGATAATAGCAAAAATATTTCATTAAATTTGGTACCAGAATTTGATATTTCTACCATACTCTTTTCATAATAAAAAAGCAACTGAAAACATGAAGAAGTGTAAGTATACTTGTGTTTTGATTACAAATTCTTCCTTCAGAAACCTGGAGGACAAGATTAATGGCCCATTACTGCCCTCGGCACCGTAGGTTAGAAGCATAAAGTTTTGCAATCCATAATGGCATATAAAAATAATCCCCTCTTATCTACTGGAACTTATTTTTTGAATACAAATTTTTTGTGTGTAAAAACTAGGGCAAGATCTGTGATTAGTATTGGAGGCAAACTCTTGATTTAGCCTTTGCTAATATTAAATTCCTTTCATTTTCTGCATGTAGGAGAATATTTTCTACCAGTCTGTGTCACTTAAAGTGGGATTCCATAAAACAATGTTGGGATTTTAGGAAATCAATTTATAAATCTTGTTTCTCTTTGGATTTTGAAAAAGATTGAAAATATAGGTTCCTCATCAGTAGTGGAATATATATAAAATACTCAAATGTATTTGACTTGAAGGTAGATGGACTCTGAATAAGAGTACTCAGAGATGTTGAACTGAGCATGCTCTGTTTATTATTTAAAATCATTCTTCTTCTTGGGAGGAGTAATTAAGAGATTAGAGTAAATGTGGAAGAGTCCTGCAATACTTTACCTGGCGAAATACGCATTTCCTTCCCTCAATAGAAGCGTGGTGATCAGACTATGCACCTAGAATAACAAGGGTAAGAGCTAATATTCCTTATGTGTAAGGAATTCAGATTTTGCTATAAGTAAGTAGGAAATTCTTTCATTAACGAGATGCAATACTGAAGACTGACAATACCCAGTTTGAGGAGAGCAGAGATAAATGATATTTTTAAGAATGTCTTTGGTTATTGGGAAAAAAATAGATCTTGGTACAAATCAAGTTTTTATTGCCCTAAATAGAGGAGATGTCTAGTCCAAATATTAGATCAGTATATATATTCCATCCAACGGATAAACCTGCCCACATGGCAGTTTACCTGGAGAATATTGGAAACAGCAAATTATTGCTATCAGTATGCCTACATTTGCTGCTCTTGGCACCCGATACCCAGAAGCTTGGGACATAAGTAACTCATTTAAGTTCAGAACAAATACAAGAGTTACTTGAGGATATTGGAAATAATGAGAATTTCTCTTAGATTTCACTTAAACTGGATGTGAGATTTGGAATGTCACCAAGTTCAGGATATACTCCACCCAAGTATAATATTGAAATCCAAACTTGCAGCATCCACAAGGGATCCTGGCTTCATGTGTTGCCCACGATTTCTCCAGTGCAGAAAGGACCAGCACAGAAAAGAGTGAAGAACTCCTAATTCATGCCTTTACCATTAGGAAGACAGATAATGCAGATTTGCTTATTGTTTCATGATGTTTAGGGTGTCTATTGTATTTCTCTATGAGTGAGGAAGGTAAAATATCAAGGATGACGATTGTTCTTGAAATTTATACTTTTTACTGTTTCTCTGCACTGCAGCCTATTTCATTAGATGATACAATTTTTTAATCAAATCACAAGAATTTGGGAGTGGTAAATTACTAGTCCCCTTTTTTACACTGACTTTTTTAATTAAAAATTATTGGGATGACATTGATTAATAAAATCAGTTTCAAGTATATAATTAACATTGACTTTTAATTAATTGTATACCATCATATTGCACAAGTAAAGGGAATACTTTTAATATAAGAATTGGGAAATTTCAAGAAGAATTTATAAAGTGGAATTTGAACATTTTCACTATATATAAGTTGAGCTTTTATTTCCTCCTATCTTTCTACATGGAAGGTTACTAATTAATTAGTCTCCTTCTAAGAGATCCTTTCCTGGTCACATTAAATTTTTAACGTGTTTTCTTGCTTTCAGGTATATGTCTTTCTTAATCTCCAAGGGAGACATGCCTGTTATAGACGTAGAGGAGATGTTTGTCTAAAGCATGCAGAAGTCTAAAGTATTCGGTCTGAATTAACGTCTAGGTTCCTTGATAGTGATAGCAGTTGATAACAGATAGATATATTGTAATCACTGCTGGAGAAGAGTTCTCGCACTCTAGATTTTTTCTTCACTATAGTTATGGCTCTTCGAAGTTAGATTTCCTTTTCAATATTCCCAGTGTGAGATTTAGATATAATAGTAAAATACATTATTTTACACTCAAAGATACTAAAGCAAATACATGCAAATATCCTAGGGACAAACAGTAATTAGGGTGAGATAACGGGGAAATGTAGTCTAAGATCACTGATAAAAGATATATTTCCAGATTTTTTCATCCATATAAAAAAAAATTAAATGGCCACATGTTTTAGAAGTAACAAGAAAAACTAAGCAATGAAATCATTATTTTAAAATTATCATTTGCATTTCAGAGTCTCAAGCACCGTATTTTGATTGCTTATTAAGAATCAGAGTATTGAAAAGACTAATGATTATTAACAGATGGTCAGGTAC
>NW_011888786.1:14718090-14725343 GCF_000151845.1 Pteropus vampyrus | reverse complement strand
AGACTCAATTAAAGTAATAAACAGTTGTATATACAGGAACTACATTGCTCTCTAAAAGTCAGACTCCAAAGAGGACTTAGTTTAGGAAGAAGAACCGACAGAATATTAATCAGATTTCCCAAGGAGACCATGATGAGCAGAACTATAACTTAGTATAAGGATCCAGGTAGTCATTATTGCAGAAAATTAAGTTTAAAAGAATAGTCCATTAAAATGGATACTGATTTCCCCAGATGCATATATCCTCATGTCACCTTATATCTGTGACAATGATCTGTAGCCTAAACTAATATAATACACTTCCATCAGAGTGCTATCCTTTTCACGAAAATTTGATAATCGCATTTTATTACCCAGAATACTTTAGCCTTTATATTTCACATTGTGAATCCAAATGACTGGCCCTCTCTCGATGATTCTATATTATCTTCAACCACTGCTGAGGAGGACAGAAAGAGGGATGTGATTAATACTTTAGTCAATTAACTGCCAAATAGCAAAGAGAAGCACAGTGATTGTAAAGCAAACGGTTATTTCTATCTCAGGCTTTCTATTCATTATTAATGTACAATATTGGTATGCTGTTGACTATTGTTAAATGTTATAAACAGAGAAAGACAATAAAACAAGCTATGACACAGTCGTATATATTGTTTAATACATAACTCATCACGTATGTATCCTATATTATGGAATGGTATAATGAATAAAAAAGAGAAAGAAAGTAAAACAGAAACAAAAAGCTTACTAGCAATGGTTAATTTTCTGAAATTCAAATTTGAAAGTCAAGGGCTTTTATTTCAAAAACTTAGCAACCAAGTCTTCTGCTGCTAGATATTGAAAGAATGGCAATATTCCTAAGAAGTCATTGCACAGAATTAGAGATTTTTTATATAAAAAGAAAAAAAAAAAAGAAGAAGTGGTAGATTTCTGCATTTCTACATAGTACCACTTGAACATTCAAGAACAATATTTTGGGCAAAATTCTGCTTCCATAATTAAGGATATAGATAATATGAGAATAAATGATAACACTTCAAACCATAAGATAAATAACTTTGACCAATTGATTTAACCTCATCTCAAAAAGACAAGGGATTATCTGCTAGGACACCAGTTAAAATCTAGATTTCACTCAGAAAACTTTATGAGTCAAGCAGGATCAGAGATGACTAACACCAAGCAATACTCTAAATGAAGCTGCCACAGACATTTCATATTAATCAAAATATACTGGGTTCACTTTTGTGAAACCAAATACCCAAACAAGAATAAAAGTGTATACTTACTTCTAATACATATTTTCCTAAGAAATAAAATGTTTTAAGACTGTGAAGATGAATGGGATGATTTTTAAATTCATGCTGATATTTTGCTTAGTACAGTGTGTTTAAGTAAAGAATTACACCAGGATCAATGTGGTTAATATTTTAAAAACATAGATTACTATTCTCAAGCCAGATCAAATGAAGTATATTCTCTGGGAAAATAAGCCATTAAATGTAAATTTTAATACACTTTCAAGGAGATTTTCATGTTCTTCAAGTCTAAGACTGCTCTCTATATGGTAATATCATCTCATATTGCATAATTATAATTAAATTCCTGCTCCTCATTTTGAATCATTTTGAGGTATAGTTGCCATTTGCATTAGAGAGTTATTGCTGTAAAAATATTGCATAACAACCCACCTCGGATTTGTGTCTACTGAGCTTGGTTCCAGGTGCCAGAACAGATTAAAATGTGTTCCCTGTGCCTGTACTGGGGCCCATACTCTAGGGACAGCAGGTCTCTAGCATATGTTCTGGAGAGTACTGGTACTCAAAAATAAGTGTGTGTGCACACACATGGAGTGGCTCTCCTGCTTCACAAGTTGGTTTCCTTGTGTGTTCCATCAGACTTCTGCATCTGTTGTTTTAATTATCTAGAATGATCTGCCTCCAGATATTTTCCTGCTGTCCCTCTTCACCACTTGCCCCCTCCCCAGGTCTTAAATCAAATGTCATCTTTTTGGAGAAACTTTCTTGACTATTTCTACTCTTCCAATTCACACTTTACTATATCCTTTAATTTTATTCTCTTCCTATGACACAATTATTTGAACTTCTCATTGTTTTATTTCAAAACTAACATTATTTTGTTGAGGTATAATTTATATAAGCTAAAATGCACAAATCTCAAGGGTATACATTAAACTCTGAGAATTGCTAAAACACCTGTAACAATCACAGACATCAAGATAAATAATATTTCCATTAAACGCAGAAAGTTCCTTGTACCTCTTCTAAGCAATTTACACTCTCATAAACATCTACTAATCTAATTTCTATCATGGATTAGTTTTGTTTATTCTTTAACTTCATATATTGAAATCACATATATGTTATTTTACCTTTGGCTTTTTCTCAATAGAATGCTTTTGAAATTCATATACATTGTTGCATACATCAACAGTTCTTATTATCGCTAAGAAACATTTCATTGTTTAGATGTACCACAACAACCTGTTCATTTACTTTTTGATGGATAGTTGTATTTTTTCCGGTTTCTGTCCACTGTGAATAAAGCTGCTATGGCCATATTTAAATTAAGTATTTTTGTAGACACAACTTTTTTTTTTTCTCTCTCTCAGGTATATAATTAGGAGTGAATTGCTAAGGCATGGGGATGATATTTTTATTTCTTTATTAGGAAATGCCAAATAAATTTTCAAAGTACTTATTTCTCACTTTTACCAATAATGTATAAAAATTCAAATTGCTCTACATTCTGGCTAATACGTACTATTGTTTGCCTTTTAATTGTTAGCCATTGGGGTTTTGCATTGGTATCTTGTGATTTTAATTGGTCTTTTGTTAAAAAGTATGTGTTTATCACCTTTCCATGTTTCTCGCCATTTAGGTTTCTTTTATGATGTGCTTATTTAAATATCCCATACAGATTTTAATGAAAATATTTGTCATTTTAATACTAATGTGGAAAGTTCTTTTTTATGAGTCTTTGCTAGAATAACTACTACTAATGTTTTGCCCATGTCGCTGTAGCTTTCAAAATTATATCTATGATCCATATCTGGTTAAAATTTCTGCACAGGGTGACATGGGGCAGGGGCAAGATTACAATTTAGTTAAGCATAATATTTTGAAAAGATACTCTTTTCCCATTGAATTAGTTATCAATATGTGGTTCTTCTACTTCGGCCTCCGTTTGGTCCTGACAAATCTATTTGTTGATTTTTATTTAAATGTAGCAATGTCTAAATTACTGTGATTTTGCAGCAAGTATTGAAGACAATTCTTCTTCATAATTGTCCTGAATATTCATAATCCTTTGCATTTTTATATACATTTTAGATTCAAGTTGTAAATTACTATAAAAACTTAACTTTGAGCAGGAATGTGTTGACTGTAGTTTATTCTGAAAAATTTAACAGATTGACAATATTGAGTAATCCTATCCATGAGCATTTATTTATCTGTCTTCTCTAATTTATTTAAACAATTGATTTTTTTTTTTTTGCAAAGGCATTACACTATTTTCAATTACATTTATTTCTAAAAAGTTCATTTATTTGATGTTATAGAAAATTCTTTTAGGTAATTTTTTCTGGCTATTCCTGAAAATATGTAAAAATACAATTGGCTTTTACATAGTTATCTTGTCTCTTATTAAATTCATCTACTATTTCTGTTAGTTTGTATAATTCTTTTTATTGTTTATGTTACTGTACATGCATGCCTATAATGAGTGAAGACAACTTTTTTCCAATTTTATGCGCTCTTGCTCTTTTTTTTTCCTTATTGCACTAGCTAAGAGGTCCAGCACAAGATTGTATGGAAATGAAGAGAGGAAATATTCTCATATGAGTCTTAAGATTAGGGAAAAAAATCATTTAGTGTAATTTACTGGGAGAAATTACATAAATACCCTGTGACAGAGGATATTCCCTTCTATTTCTAAGTGCATAGGTCCTTTTTATAAGTGAATATTAAATTTTATCAATGCTGTTTCTTCATCTATTGAGATTATATATTTATTTATTTTGTTAATATGGTAGATTATAATAATGTATTTTGAACATTAGGCCAACCAAATTGAAATATATCCCATTTGTTTATGATATATTATCTCTTTTATACATTGTTATATATGATTTGCTGCTTTTTTACCTTTAGAATTTCTCTATATTATGATGAAAATTGATCTAAAATTTTTTCTTTTTATAATATCCTCGTTCTATTTTGATTAAAGAGTATATTATCCTGCTAGGACTGCCAAAACAGAATACTATAGACAAGATGGCTTAAACAATAGAAATTTATTTTCTTACAGTTCTGAACACTGGAAGTCCATGATGAAGGTGTTTGCCGGTTGTGTCTTCTGAGGCCTTTCCCCTTGGCTTGCAAATAGCTGTCTTTTTATGGTCTTCACCCGGCATTTCTAATGGGTATGTACATTCCTGGTGTTCCTTCCTCTTCTCATAAAGACACTAGTCCTATTGGATTAGAGTGCCACTTTTATAATCTCATTTAATCTTAATTATCTCCTTAAAGGCCCTATATTCAAATACAGTTACATTGGGGATAGAGGCTTAAACCTATAAATTTGGTGGTGGGAGTGATAATTCAATCTATAACAAAGAATTATGATGGCCTCATAAAATTTATATTTTTCTTTTCTTTGAAATGGTTTATATAAAATTACTATTGTTCTTTCTTTAAATATATATTAAAATTCACTCTTAAAACAATCTGGGAACATGATTATAAAAAAGTCTTTTGATTTGCTTAACAAATATGGACTATTTATATTTTTTATTTCTTCTGCCAAATATGGAAGGCTATATTTTTCATAAAATAGGACCATTTTCTTTAATTTCTCAATTTTATTGACATAAATTTATTTACAATAGTGCCGTATTGTTCTATAAAATTTTATAGGATCTGGAGGGATATCCCCTTTCTTATTCCTCAAAATGGTTAATTATATATGCTGTCTTGTTTTCTTGGTTATTCATACTAAAGATGTATTAAATATAATAATCTTTTCAAATGTAATCTCTTGGTTCTGTCATTTTTAATTTACTGTCTGTCTGTTATGTTATTTTACTGACTTTACTTTCTACTTTATTTCTTTTCATTTGCATTCTTTTTTTCCAGCTTCTTGTGGCAGAGACTTGGATAATTGATTTTAAAAATGGCTCTTTTCCCCCTTAACCTATGTACTTTGTAGTATAAAAATACCCTCTAAGCAATGCTTTAATTGCATTCACAAATTTTCAGGTTTTCTTTTCACTAACATTCAGCATGAAATATTTTTTAATTTTTACTAATTTATTTTTAGACCCATAAGTATTTAGAATAGGGCTGTTTGTTTTTTTTTTATTTATGGAATATCTAGTTATTTATGAAACTAATTATAGTTTTCTAAAGTTTATTTCCATTTTGTTTAGATTACAATCTCTGTATGATTTAAACAGCTTGAAACTTAGTAAAACTCATTTTATGGTCTGGACTATAGTTCATTTGGTGAATATTTTCTGTACACTTGAAAAGAATGCTTATTCTGTACTTGTTGCATGTAGTGCTCCATAAATACCAATTAGATCAAATTAGATAGTTTAAATATTCTACATTCTTAATGATTTTTTTGATTACTTATTCTATAACTTACTGAAAAATTAGTTAAATCTTCAATTTGGTCATTTTTTTTTTCTTTTAGCTCTTTTTGTTGTTGCTACATGTATTTTAAAGCTATGCAATGGATTGCAATACATGTCTTCCTGATGAATTGACCCTTTTGTCATAATATACATCTATCTTTGGTCATAACTACTTTATTGGATATTAATGTAACTTAGGACCTTATTATGATTGTTTACATTTCACATCATTTCCCATCCTTTAACTTGCAATGTTTCTGTGCCCTTATAATTAAATTTTGTCTCTCATAAACACCAGAGAAGATGTTTAGATGTTGTTTTTATGTCCATTCTGTCAATTTCTTTTAAAGCTAATGTCTTGTGCATTTTAATTTAATTTATTTAATGACATGATTGATATGTCTAGCATTTTGAAATTTATTTTCTATATGTAAATTCTATACTTTTACCCTTTCCTGTCTTCTTGGATTAATCAAGTATTCATTCATTCATTCATTCATTCATTCACTTACTCATTGACTTACTCATTTTATTTATTTATATTCCCTTTTAACTCGTATGAGATTTTTAACTATACATCTTTGTAGTACATTTTTAGTGGTTGCTGAAAAAATTACAAAGCAATCTTATCACAATCTAAAATAAATTAATATTATTTCGCTCTGTGTACAATATAAGAAACTTATAAGACTTAGAGCAATGTAATATAAGAGCATACAGGCAGTCTGTTTTGTACAACTCCGATATGTAAGAATTTTTATTACTACAATTTAAATAACACCAGGCCTCAACTTACAGCTTAAATTTCAGTATATTAACTATGAGTAAACATAAATTTAGCTAGCTCTTCAGTCTACAAAGTACTTTGTAAATAACAGATGTGCTTCATGATGAGGAACCATTGCATATCTACTTTTCAGTTCATGCAACAGGCAGGAAACCAGGTAGTTAATTGGGTTACTTCCTTGTCCTCTGGAGATAAGCTCATGTGTCATTTTACAAAATGGATGACCAAAAGAGGAAATTAACTAATAAAGTTGAAAATGCAGCAAAAAATAAAAGTTATAATGTTGCAATGAAATTTTAATAAAACAGATATGAAGTTACAGAAGAAATAGCTGCCCATGGGAATGATGACATTGCTATCATTTGAAAGATACTCAATGTACAGACAGAGAAACTCAGTGAAGATGAATTATTGACATAAATGGGGAAAGTGTTGTAACAAAAAAGATAAAGATGTCCCAAAGTAAGTGCTCTGGCAAACAAAACAAAACAAAACAAAACAAAAACTTTACATTGAAAGAACTCTTTGAGATAGTTAATGACATTTAAAGTACAAAGGGTAAAATGTGAAAAACTGATTTATGCTTAGAAAGGATTAGAACAATTCACCAAGACATGGAAAGAAGCTCATTCCATATCCTAAGTCACATGAACAAGTCATAACAACAAGGCAAGAGTTTGAACAGTTGTTCAGAATAAGTTATATCTTAACAAAGAAATAAAAGTGTTTTAAGTCACAATACACTAAATAAATATTTTTCTTATTTTTTTCATTTTCGATGTATTTATAACTGACATTAAGAGA
>NW_011888786.1:14712991-14717506 GCF_000151845.1 Pteropus vampyrus | reverse complement strand
GAAAAAGATTTCTTAGATTGTTTTTCTTTATTGTTTAACAACTTAATTATGTGCCAAGGTGTTATCTCCACAGTCATCCTTTATGGACTGTAATGAGCCTCTTGGATCTATGCTTTATGTCTCCTATTAATTGGGAAAATGTAGCTAAATGGCCATTATCTCTTTAAATATTTATTCTGACCCATGCAGAATATTTCCTCTATTCATTCTTCACACTCTACTGTCCAGTGCCTGGAAATAGTCGTTTTGTATGTTTTGCCCAGTGTTACAATTGTTTACATGAAGTATATCTGACACCAACTATTCCATCATGGCCAGAAATAGTGTTTATTATGTTTTAATGGGTTTGTTTTTCTGCTTTCCTACCAGAGTAAAGAGTTTATGTTATCTTGTTTTCATCTATTTACTTTGATATAAGTGGATACATTCGTTGGGAAAAAAGATTATAATTATTATTATATGTAGTTATTATTATTATTATTATTATTAAGGACATTGTTTCATAATTTTATTTTCAGATAATTCAAGGTGTTATGAGTACAGGTATTGGAAAATATATGAAAATTCTCTAAATCCCAGTGCTGAAATTCATTAATACACACTGACGTTTAAAATCCTGTTCTCATTGAAAGTTCTTTCCCCTTCATATTGTTTATGTAACCACAATGCATTAATGTAAATTCATATTAATTTATTTATTCCTTATTTCTAATTTTTAATATGAGAACAATTTTCACAGTTTCAGCTTATTAGTTTACACCAAGTTAATTTTATTATATTCATTCATTAGTCATTCACAGCAAAATAAATTTCAATTAATTAATTCTAGTTTTCTTTTGTATATCAATTATTTCCAGCCCCATAAATTTTTTTTAATATAGCACTTATGATTTTAAATTAAAGGCATTTTACATGGATTTCGGCTACTTTTTTATTTCTTAGCCTTAGGAAAAGCATTTTATTAATTTATTGCCAATTAAATTAAGAATAAGGTAAAAACATAATTTTTTGAATTGTAAATTTGAGATAATATTACTAAAACTTAAAATAATATTATTAGCAAGTTTAACTGCTGAGAAGATAAATGAGTTTTAAAAAAATAAGTATCAATAAAATACATTTAAAATTTTTCCACACTACATTGTGAAATACCAATTGCTCCAATAGTCACTATTCTCTTCACCATTAGAGTTTTAAATCACTCCTAATTTTTCTATGCTAGTTCTGATTTATTTGTTCATTCTCAAGTTGCAAGTAATTTTACATTTGCTTTTCCGATTATAAAATTATTGTATTATTGAAAAAAACAAATATTAAATAGTCTAGGAAGGGTAAGAGAAGAAATACCATTTATCTTGTATTTTATTGGTCTGTTGTATCCTTTTTTAACGTTTATTTTTAGCAATTTTTGATATCAGAGTTATACTAACTTAATAAATAGAAAACCTGCCTTTCTTTTTTTTTTCTAAAACTGTATAAAAAGCCTAGAAAAATGTTTTCTCTTGAAGGTTTGAAAGCACTCATGCCTTTAAGTGGTATCTTTTGTTATCATTTAAAGTATAACTGTAGTGGTCTAAAAACATCTAAATTTTATTCAGAAAAGTCAACTCAACCATGACTTGCTTGCACATAATAGGTGCTCAGCAATAAATTAATGTTATAAATTAGTAATCTAATGAATAATTATCTCAGTAAAATTCACTAATTCATTATTCTTATCTTTAACTTAATATAGAGCCAGAAAACACTGTTAGCATGTTTTCTAATTAATGCACATATGTCAATCATTTTTGTAAAATATGTTCTGTAATTCAGAGTTTTCATCATTTAACATTACTAGTTCCCTTTTCTCTCCTACTCACAGCTTTCTTGGAAACATTGCTGAGCCTTTACAGTAAATAAATGTGGTAATGTCTATTTTGAACTTTCTGTATGTAATCACCACAGCTGTGTTTTATTTCTGGGAGGCTTTCATTTTTCAGCTTATGAAATTGTAGGGAAGATGATGAGATAAGTAGAAAGTAAGTAAAAGCTCCAACTCAAGGATGGGAAACATTTTGCTTCTGTTCTCTAAAGATAATGATAAAGAAAATTTGTTTTACTCCTGATGGAGTGGAACTTTAAGATAGAAACAGTAACAGAGGTAGTCAATGATAACCTTTTTCATGAACATTACTGACTTAAAATTATTGAAATTATATCAATAACCATCTGCTAACCATAATGTTCAGTGATATGTGGATCCCTGTAGCTTTTCATATCTTTTTAGTAACAGTGTATTTTGGGACAACAAACCATGTCTTGCATGTCACTCTAAATTAAGTCAAATGGTATGGAATATGTAGATTGAATAATTAAGCACAAAGAATTCATGAATATTATTCTCAAGAAGCAAAATAAATTACATACTGGAAAATAAACATTTATAAAGATGTTGCCACATCTACTTTGTGCCTTTCACATCTAAGTTTATTTTTATTATGGGTTCTCTAATTCCTTAAACAGATTTCTTCTATCAAACATTTGGAACACCATTATTTATGGTTAATTTATAGTTTATCTCTAATCACTATGCTGCATGCCTGAAACTAATATAAAATAATAATGAATGTCAACTCTAATAGAAAAATAAAAAATATATATACTTTATCAATCTAGTCATAAAAATATTTTCAGTTTCATGTGATCTTTTGGAAACTTGCCCCCCGCCCCACAACCAGGAGGGTCCCCATGAACCTGGGCTAATCTTTGTAGTCACCACAATAACAGTCTGGCAGAAGTGAAGTTATATAACTTCCAAGACTAGGTCATTAAAGTCAATATAACTGCCATTTCTCTCTCTCTCCTCTCTCTCTCTCTCAATCTCTCTCTCTCTCTCTCTCTCTCTTTCTCTCTCTCTCTCTCTGAAATACAGCCACCAGTTACTCCAAAGAAGCCCAAGTTACATAGCTTGGAACAAAAGTCCCAGGCCTTCGGTCCCATCTGAGATCCCAGCTAATAGCCAACACTGATTTGCCAGCCCCGTAAGCAGGTCTTGGAAGTCCTCGGTCAAGTTGCCTCAGCTGCTGCTGTGTAGAATCAACAAGTGTTCCTTCTATGTTATGTCCAAATTACAACTTTGTAATAAAATAATGTTTTTAGCTATTTTTTTAAATGCCAGTTTATTTTTTTTCATACCATATATAATTTTTTTAACATTTTGTCTTTTTATTTTCCCCTCCCCCCACCTCCTTCTCTTCTGGTAATCACTAGTCCATTGTCCATGTCCATGAGTCTTTGTTTGTTTGGCCTGCTCATTTGTTGCTTTTAGATTTATATCTCACATATAAGTGATATCATGTGATTTTCAACCTTTTCTGGCTGGCTTATTTCCCTTAGTATGATTATTTCAAGGTTCATCCATGTCATCGCAAATGGCAGTATTTCATCTCTTATGGCTGAATAATATTCCATTGTATATATGTATCACAGCTTCTTTAGCCAATCATCTATCATAGGACACTTCGGTTGCTTCCATGTCCTGGACACTGTAAATATGCTGCTATGAACATCGGTGTGCAAATATCTTTTCGAATATGAGTTTTCAAGTCTTTGGAGTAAATACCTAGTAGAGGAATTGCTGGATCTTATGGTAGGTAAATTCTTAGTTTTTGAGGAACCTCCATACTGCTTTCCATAGTGGCCTTACCAATTTGTAGTCCCACCAGCAAGGTATGAGAGTTCCTATTTCTTCACATCCTCTCCAACATTTGTTATTAATTGTCTTGTTGATTATAGCCATTCTAACAGGTGTGAGATGGTATCTCATTGTGGTTTTGAGTTGCATTTCCCTATTAGCTAGCAATGTTGAGCATCTTTTCACATATTTGTTGGCCATTTTTATGTCCTCTGGGAAGAAGTGTCTGTTCAGGTCCTCTGCCCATTTTCTTATTGGATTGTTTGCTTTTTGTTGTTGTTGTTGTTGTTATTGAGTCGTATGAGTTCTTTGTATATTTTAGATATTAGGCCCTTATCGGAGATGTTGCTTGCAAATATATTTTCCCATTCGGATGGTTGTTTCTTTACCTTGTTGATGGTTTCTTTTGGTAATAAAACAATTAATCGTTATTATTTTAAGCCACTAAGCATTGAGGTAGGTTTTTGCCAACAACAGCTACCAGAATAATTAAAGCCAGAAAAATAATAGTTTGTAAGATATACAAATAAAGTCATAGAATTAAATTAAAAGAATGTTTTGAATTCCCAAATCAGTGTTCAATCTCAACACTGGGTTGTCTTTGATAATTTGCTCACCTCCCAGCATTTTCATAAATAGTTTACCACCTACATAGCTGATACGTAAAAAAAAATGAGAGATACGTGAGAAGATTTATATCAAGTTTGAAGTATCAAACTCTAAGTCCACAACAAAACTTTTGACTTGATTTAAATTTGCAAAAATTAAACTGACAATATTAAACTTTTCCTGAGCCTTGTGTCCCTGTAAAACAGTTATGGTCACCTAATATGCCCCCT
>NW_011888786.1:14710775-14712941 GCF_000151845.1 Pteropus vampyrus | reverse complement strand
GAGATGTTGCTTGCAAATATATTTTCCCATTCGGATGGTTGTTTCTTTACCTTGTTGATGGTTTCTTTTGGTAATAAAACAATTAATCGTTATTATTTTAAGCCACTAAGCATTGAGGTAGGTTTTTGCCAACAACAGCTACCAGAATAATTAAAGCCAGAAAAATAATAGTTTGTAAGATATACAAATAAAGTCATAGAATTAAATTAAAAGAATGTTTTGAATTCCCAAATCAGTGTTCAATCTCAACACTGGGTTGTCTTTGATAATTTGCTCACCTCCCAGCATTTTCATAAATAGTTTCACCTACATAGCTGATACGTAAAAAAAAATGAGAGATACGTGAGAAGATTTATATCAAGTTTAAAGTATCAAACTCTAAGTCCACAACAAAACTTTTGACTTGATTTAAATTTGCAAAAATTAAACTGACAATATTAAACTTTTCCTGAGCCTTGTGTCCCTGTAAAACAGTTATGGTCACCTAATATGCCCCCTCGCCCCCCAATTTTTTCTTACAAAAATTTTTACTGCAAAGATTCGCCATTCTTGTATGACTTAGGTAAAACATTTACGAATGACCCCATTGTTTACCTAAGACAAGGCCAGACACAGACCCTCAAAATACTCATTGTATCTCAGAAATGATTAACTAAACTGTTTGTATCCACCAACTAATCTGGACAAAATTCTTGCAGTGGAACCCAAACAACCACTATTCAAAAGCCACTGAGACTCTGTTGACAACAGAGAAAAAAATTCTCCAGAAGCTGTCCAGTCATGCCACTCCACTCCAACATCCAGTTCTCTTTGGCATTTTTACTCCTCCTCAAAAAAGAAAAGCCTGTTCTCCACACCTTTGATACTCCTGCAGATCTTAAGGTAAACTGGAACTTTCTCTCTATTGCAATAGTCTTTCTCCCCATGTTGCAACAGACCCTTTCCTTATTACAATAATCTTTTTGAATAAAGTTTCTCCTTTACCTAAGTCTAGATTTGTTTTTACTTGATATAACCAAGAGGGATTATTTGCAAATCTCTTATTTCTACATGAAGAAACATCCTATCTACTTTATCTGATGCACCTACAATAGACTGTGAGCTTCTTAAAGGTAAAAAAGTTGATCATTTTATTCTTCTAACTGAATTTTGTGATCAATAATTTCAAATTGAGCCATTCTGATAAGATAGAGGAAAGAAATAGGTAGAAATGATAAATGTAGCAGTTCTCTGGGTGTTCTCTGCACCACTGATCTGGAAAGTCTACTCATGGTTAAAACTGCTTTGTGCATTCAGTAGAGCTATTTGTCATGAAAAACAAAACAAAACAACAAAAAAGACAAACATAAAATCAAGGTAACATTGTGTACCAGGAATAATCTGTGAAGAGCCAAACATCAGAAAAAGAGAGTTAATGCCTCAAATAATTTCTGTGGTATTTGATATCTGTCAAAACATAATGAACTCCTCTGAAAGAACACCTAATAAAAGACCAATAACCCCTCACATATGAGTTGGAGAAGCCTAAAGTTACTAAGTTACTATACAACAGGAGGCAGCTCAGCATTAGAGAAGTTGTGCTACCCACTACCTACTGAACATAAGGTTTGAGCCCAGGTCCTGGAGCCACTGCTTGCTAGATGTTTGAAATTAGAAAAGTAGGAAATGCCCTAATCATTTCATGAAATAACTTGTATCATCAGAAACATATATATTAGTTTCAAATCAGTTCAAACACAATTCAATATTTACAGTGGCATGCTGGTAATGATTAGATATCAGCTTTCTGAGAAAAAAAATTTAAAAATGAAAAGCTCCACAAAACCATGATTTTTAATGTTTGCCAATTTCTGTACTGTAAATACTCCTACCATTGCCAGTTTTAAATTACCAACTGAAGGTTCATTGGACCCAGTACCACATTTAATATGTATGAGCATATATGTATGTGTGTGTGTGTGTGTACCCACACATACTACAAATTTACATATGCTCACACATATATATTTGGTGTATATATTTTATATATTATATATTCTACATTATGTTCTGCATATATATTGTATATATTCCTCATATGTGTTTTTTACATACACTGAAGAACAATAAAAAGGTCTGTCTAACATTAGAAATATAGTGATACATTTTGAATAAAGGATTAGGCAT
>NW_011888786.1:14699520-14710725 GCF_000151845.1 Pteropus vampyrus | reverse complement strand
TTAGATATCAGCTTTCTGAGAAAAAAAATTTAAAAATGAAAAGCTCCACAAAACCATGATTTTTAATGTTTGCCAATTTCTGTACTGTAAATACTCCTACCATTGCCAGTTTTAAATTACCAACTGAAGGTTCATTGGACCCAGTACCACATTTAATATGTATGAGCATTTATGTATGTGTGTGTGTGTGTGTACCCACACATACTACAAATTTATATATGCTCACACATATATATTCAGTGTATATATTTTATATATTATATATTCTACATTATGTTCTGCATATATATTGTATATATTCCTCATATGTGTTTTTTACATACACTGAAGAACAATAAAAAGGTCTGTCTAACATTAGAAATATAGTGATACATTTTGAATAAAGGATTAGGCATTACATTAAGATGCAGAACCTCAAGGAACTAACAGCCTTTAAGAAAACTTAGAAAATAACCAATAAGAAATGTTTTATAATTGTCCTACGATTGTAATACTTGTGTACACATATACATTAATGCTGAAAAATATATTTGAATACTCTGATATTTATTTCTAAATACACAGATATATTAGTTTCATCTCTTGCTCAAATGTCTCACAGATTCAATGCCCTATGTAAATCCATTGTAAATTTTTCTTGATATTATTTTATCAAATAAACTTGATATTATTTTAGCCTGGATTACTGTAGTAGATTTAACTGCATATAATGGCAACATAATCAGACAGTGATAAAAATAGCTTTTGTGCATTTGCCTTCCAGACAAATACATGCCGAGTATACAGAAGCTGGCAGCAGGTTGTGGCCAACAGAGCTTTATTGCATGTAATTAAGTCAGCGTTGCCATTACTTTAGCCAAGTGCTTGGAAAATTGACTTGACTTTTTTTTTAAGAAAGAGAAAATCGATAAGTCTTTGAGAGAAATATGGTAATCTATACTATAAAAAAAAAAATTCATCTAGATGATTGATCTTAAATGGATTTACAAAAATCGCTATAATTCCATTGCACAAAACCTAAGTAGAAGACGTATAGAGAATTAAGATGACTCATGAAAAGGTTGCACCTACCATGCAAAAATCAAGAAAACACTTTCTTTTATTCTCCTTTTTCAATTAATTAGAAAAATCTCATTACATCTTTTTTTTCTCTTTCAAATTTAAGTATACTTTTAAAGGACTAAGAGTTGCAATCAATCATTACTCCAAAGAGGAAACAAGTGATCTGAAATAAAATAATTGCAATCACAAAGCATAGGGAGAAAATAAAAGTAAACAGGAGGAATTCTTGAGAGACAACTTTTTGGAAAAAAAATGATCACTGAACATACACAATGAATAGCAAAGGAAATGATCCTTTGCAAGATTCCTAGGTTCACATATTCATATTTTTAAAAAGTGGAATGGGATATATCAGGTTAGAGTCCTATAATGACTCCATAGTAGCTCTTACTGTTTCATTTTAATTATCTTCTTCAAGGTGCTTGTGAGTTGACAAATAAAAGATTCTTTTTAAAAGTATATCACTAAAAAGGAAAAAAAAAAGAAAAGAAAAAAGAAAAAACAACAACAGTTGAATGCCTCTGTAAAGGTTTTGTTTTTTTTTTTTAAACTTGATATTATGAGAATGGCCTAATATAAAGTTGATCTCATAGAAGGGGACATGCTGCATTACACAGGTAGTAA
The DNA here is from genome assembly GCF_000151845.1 of Pteropus vampyrus. NCBI lineage: Eukaryota > Metazoa > Chordata > Mammalia > Chiroptera > Pteropodidae > Pteropus > Pteropus vampyrus. The sequence continues at coordinate 14,709,039 of NW_011888786.1, read as the reverse complement.
CCTCTGAAAAATAATTTTGGATCACTTGGATTTGACCATTCTTGAGAATTTTACTCTCTGCCTCCTCTCCAGCCCTTTTACTTTAATATTGTTTGGTTTCTACCAGGAAATCATCTTTTTCCTTTCGTTCAGATGGCAACACTTATGAATTTTAAGTCTATCTGGGAGTAAGGCCCTTCATAAGCCAGACAAGAATTACCTGGACTATTTAAGAATCTTATGATCTCCTTGGAAGTGCCTAGGTCAATGACTTCAGACTCTATTGGGATTGGACTTGGGAACCTCTCATTTTAATAAATGCTTCAATAATTTTATGTATATTAATGTTTGGAAATCTCTAGCCTAGAGGACTTGGGAACCTCTCATTTTAACAAATATTTCAATAATTTTATGTATATTAATGTTTGAAAATCTCTAGCCTACAGGAAGATTGAATTTACCTGCCCTGTGCTTATTAGGAATTTGTGGGAATGCCTCATTAACCTTCTTCCGAAAACTAGTTTTAATACTAGCAAAATCATTTAATTAATACAAAATATGACAGAGATGGAAGACTCTGTTTTTACCCCAGTTTAACTTGGGTGTAATTAATATTTAATTTTTTTCTCATTGAAACACTTAATGAAAATTGGCCATTTGCTGGAATGTAGCGTAAGAAAATTAGTGAATATCGTGTCAGAACTCATAGGCTTTTATCTTGACTTGGGCACTAATTAGCTTTTTCACCTGGGGCAATTCACTTAAATTTTCTCTTATGTAAAAGTTAACTTTGAATATATAAGTCATACATGGATAGGTTACCCTCTTAAAAAGGAAAATTAAAATATTATATATGAAGCTAAATTATTGATGACTACTCTCAATTTTAGTTTCTTCCCAGAATTAGCTACAGTCATCACTTTTTCACTGGTAGATACTGAAATTTTTGTGGGGTTAGTTTCTAATTCACTGGCATGCCTATATCTTACCATGTTAAGTATTGTGTCTTCCACTTCATGCTTTACATATCTAATATTAAAGACTGTGTAATCAATTCAGTGGACCAATATATCTTTTGAAGTTGGAAAAAGTTTATGGTCCCTATGGACTAAATTATGGTAGAGAGTTGGATAGTTCATATATATCTAAGGCAACAAGTTTAAGGTATAGCTATCTCTGCCAGATGAAAACAAATTATTTAGGATGTTTCAGTCTAGCTAAATATAGAGGGAAAACATAATTTCCTTGTTCACTGGCTGCATTTCAATTGTCATAAACAATTGATTGACTACAATAAAGAGACCACATTTGGAATAATAGCAAGTTATTCTCACCATATTTATTCCCTCATCTGCTATTTAATTGCACAGGTCAAATTAAATAATTAAAAGTGTATGCGTTAGGAATCACCTTCAAAGCGTTCAAAATTTTGAGTGTGGCACTAACCCAGTCATGTCATTCTTGCAAACTTCACTAAAGATTCAGAATTCCTTAAAAGTGGCTTTTTTGGTTGACTTTAAATCATATAATTAACCACCAGCAGAACTAAAGAGGCAAGAGCAAGACTCTGCCCCATGGTTGGATGCACACACCTTCATATGTCATCCCAAAAGGAGAAAAATGATGTATTAATAAGAGGAGGAAAGAAGACTTTTGGCCATGAAGTATACAATGCTAACTACCAAGTCTCCTTTTCACGGTATTCTCTTTGCTCAAACATTTGCGAAATCTTGATTATACATCTACTTTTGTAATTTAAAGCCCATGTTATATTATCAAGCATATCTGTATTTTGAAGGCTATCAAAGAGAAAAAGGGATTGATTACAAGTAAGTTTTGTTCTCTGTTCCATTTTTACTGAGAAGGAAAAGAAATGGAGTGGTATCTAATCATTTAGAGAATAAAATTTCTTTTTGAAAAACCATTTCACATCAAATTTTGACCTATGACTACTGAATATTTAACCCGTTTACAAATAAAGGTAGCAATAACGTACTGCTACCTCAAAAGCCAGAGTGATGAAAGTTGTTAATTCTAAAGCCAGCAGAACTTTATTTTTCACTGGTTCACCCACCCATCTGCATCCACGAGTGGTATGAATGTTGTTTTTGTAGGTGGTCATGACTGTTCTTCAGATGCATACTGGTCCTAAATTCTTTTTTATACATCTGCATTTTTATGCCAAATTAAGCAAAGTACATTTAGTTACATATTTCTAAGAATAAAATTCTTGTGTCAGCATTCAATTTTCTGCCTTCTCTTGTGAATTCAAACACTGGAATTTATTTTGTTAGAATATACTGTAAAGATTCTTGAGATCAAGGAAAATATGCCAATTATAATTGCTGCATAAAATTAAGAATATCGAAGACCAATGAACCACACATTTTTATAATAATAACAATGTCCTTAAGTAATTCAACAAATGAGTCTGATTTAAAGAGAAAGTTCTCCCTATTTTTTTGTAAGATATATATTGCCTGTGTAAATAAAAATAATTTTTGATTGCATAAATAATACATTATAGAAGACTTATGAAACTGAGAAGCCAAATTTTTAAAAATTACAATCATGAGTAGTAATGTAAATGTTTAATGTCCTATAGAGTATGAATTCTGTCAATCATAATGGAAATTGTCTGTAAATAACAGTATACACATGTCACCTGGCTAGAGTCGGCCGTAATTGCTTTTAAATTTGGGTGCAAATCTTATGAGAGCCATGATCTTAGATTATTTTATGTCCTCTATATTTTTTAGAATATATTAAAAGCCCTTAAATATGTTTATTTTCTTTACAAAAACATTCTAAAGAATGTAAAACAATAAATAACTATTATTAAAAAATTAACAACTTACTCTATTCTTCATGTATATAACACAGATATATAAATAACATAGAGATTTATTAATATTTCTTTCATAATAGTCCATTGTTTAATCAATCCCTCATTAATCAAATGATCAAAATTATTTAATCAATTATCAAATAATCAAATTTTGATTATTTGATAATAATCAAAAATTAAATAATTTTTAATCAAAATTATTTAATCAATCCCTCATTCTTAAAATTTTAACTTTTTCAAAACATTTGTTAAACAACCTTATTAAAGTTAATGCTTTTTGAGTTCTATTAAGAAATATTTCTCGGGACAAGTTTTTATATAGCCTAATTTTAATAAACATAATGAAAACTTAATATTTTTTTGCTCTTAAAAACATTGTTTTATGAACATCTTTGTACAGACATATTCACATACTTGTATGCATGTTTTTATGGAGACATTTCACCACAATAGATTTGTTTTGTCGAAGAGAATTCAGTTCTCCATTGTGAACTGAGCTCATTGCATCTACATCAAATCACATGATGCTTTAGTGTCTTTCAGAGTATATATATCCAAATATCTCTTCAGAAACATTGTACCATTTTCCCTCATCGTTGCAAAAAAATATATTTCTCCAAATATTTGCTTCATTAGTAATGCTATTGTGCTCTACATGGACCCATCAACAGACTCTCAGTGCATACATCCCCCATCTGCTAAGAATGTAAACTGCTAAAAAGCTCATAACCAGTACTTTCTCTGAAGAATTGATATAGCCAAACAGGAGTTGTCTCACTCAGAAATTATGACGACCCTCATTCTGAGACAGTGAGGCTAATGACTGACCAAACTAATGGAGTAAAAAAAGAAAGCAGCTCTCCCACTTAAAGGCGAAGTTAACTCTGTAGTGCAGTGTGTGCAGCAAAGCTTTCCATGAAATAAGGCTAAAGCTAGTCTCCAACCAAGATAAGTTCCTTAACTTTCTTCCCTTGCCATGTTTCTCCTTATGAGAAAATTTCCTCAACAAATCACTTCCTTCAAGAAGTTGTCTTAAGCTCTGCTTCTAAGAAACTTAATGTCAGAGAGCCGATGCCAAGAATAATCCTAGGAAGCAGACTCTAACATTGGGATTCTGGAAGTGGACCATTCAGAGGCTATATGGCAATAAAGAACCCGTCATTGATGGTAGGTGAATATAAATAGTTCTTGGAAAGTTGTATCAGTCCTCCTTTATTAATGAAAATGGAATCCTTAGCAACTTTAAATCTAATCAGATCATTGATTGCGAAAACCCCAGAACCAATTTCAAAAACTCATTCTTAAAATTCCATTCCTTTAAAACTACTCTCAGTACCAAAATCTGTATTAGTCAGAGTTCTTCAGAGGAAAAGAACCAAAAGGATATATGTATCTTCAATTTTTCCTATGTATGTATGTATATATGTATGTATGTATGTATGTATGTATGTATGTATGTATGTATCTGTCTATCTATCTATGGAAAGTTAGAAAGATTTTTTTTCCCATAAGAAACTAGCTCATATAAATATGGAGGCTGCAAGCTGGAGGCCCAAGAAAATGGTTGGTTAGTTCCAGTCCAAGCCTGAAGACCTGAAAACCAGCGAAGGCAATGATGGGGCAATGCTGTAAGTCCCAAACAGAGTCCAAAGGCTCAAGAAACAAGGGAGCCAAAAATGTAAGTCTCAGTTCAAGCAGTCAGAAAGGGCAAATTCTTCCTACCTTTACCTTTTTTGTTCTAATCAGTCCCTCGATAATTTGGATGATGCTTGCTTACATTGAGAATTGCAATGCATTTTACTCAGTCTATCAATTAAAATGCTAATTTCATCTGAAAACACTCTCACAGACATATCAGAAATAATGTTTAGCTAAATATCTGGGTACCACTTATTCTGGTCAAGTTGACATATAAAAATTTATCATCACAGAATCCTCTGAAAAGGTTCTTGATGAAGCAGCCTGCCTTAGTTATGTTTAAGAAAATGAAGAAAAAGAAGTTTCCAGATTTCCTTTAGGAAAATAAAACTAAATGTTTAATTAAATTGAAACTAAATGCTTAACTAAATGCTAAATTAATTCAATACTAAAAAGCCACAGATTTTTGTCCCACTTTCTTCATGATATAAATGGAAATTCTCTAATGATAAATTATTTGGCTTGCAAAATATTCATGATTTTTGATTCATTGCTTTCTCCTTCAGCTATTTGACTTTGGGACATTTTACAAATCATCATCTTAGGCATGAAGAAGTGTATAAAAAAAAGACAAAATCTCAAATTAGCTAATATTGCCATGTTTTTGAAAATGAGATAAATTAAAAAGTCTTCTAAAATTGGTAGATTACTTATCTATTTCCTTTTTCTAAATCTAGGGTCATCTCAATTTAATTATTAAAACATATTAATGTTTTTAAATGCAATAAAACTTTATTAGAGAAGAGAAAATTGAATGCCATCAGAGATGGATGCAACTTCACTTAAATTCTATTGATAAAACACAAAAGTTAGAGGCCATTGATGTCAAGTAGTTCAAGTCATTAAGATTGCTTTCCCTGTGTTATACCTTGTGTTGGTAGGCTGACAACCACAGCTTCCATGAAGTTCATCTATGTAATAGTGTACCACTAGCCAGAATAGAGTAAATATTGCTAATCATTTTTATATGGTATGTACATAAATATTCATTTATAATATACCAATATTAATCAGAATAGTATATTTGCTAGTCTTACAAAAACATAAAACAAGGCATGATCATCTAATTAAATATCCCTGGGTTTATGTATTTAATTTTATTTTCATGAATATTGGACTGAATCTTCATCTGTATGGTACTCTTGTTTTCTTGATTATGATTTTAAAATTATTGAATGTATAAAATTTTATGGGTAAGTTGAAGACATCTAATTATATCCTTTTTTAAATGTTTTATGATTATCACATACCTTTTTGATTTCTAGATATAGGGAATAATTAAAACATACAATGCTTAATACCAATTAAATCAGACTATTTTGTATGGAAATTTCCCCATTTATTTTTTTTCTCATTTGCTACATTCTTTTAAGGTAAGATTTAGTTGAATATTACTTTCACTAGCCTTTATTTAGAAAACAATTATATTAGAATATCATTTTCAAAGTACACAATAAACATATTCACTATATTAGAACCTAGATTTATACCTCCCTCAATTTGCTCAGTACCTCCAGCTCCCCAGGCCTCAGACACTTTCCAGTTTCCTAAAATGTCTAGGATGACCCTAGTGATGGCTCATAGTGTCACAGCAACTGTTCCCACTTCATGAAGTCCAGGCCACCTTCTGTATGGATCTCAGAAGTTCTACACTCATGAAGAGAAAGACTGCTAACCCTATCAACAGCAACATCGTACCTGCTGGAACTAAGGCTTCCCAGCGGTAACCAGAGAGCCAGATAACATAGTCTAGAAATGTGGGAGAGTTATTTCCTTGCTGTCTTTGACTAATTCAAGCTAGAAGTCAGGTAGGAGCCATCAGGTAACTTTGTATCCTTTCTGCCCCCAAGGACTGTTCCAAAATGGATTAGTGTCTCATTGACATATCTAGAGACATCCCACATAATACAGCCCCTAACTGTATCTGTTACAAACCTATGGTGAGCTCTGTAACTCTCTTGTATTTTCTTTCCTTATCTCCATGGCTTATTTCCTTTTTGCTTTGAATGCTGGTTCCCAGGAATTGCATTTCTAATTAAGAGTTAGAAGCTTTTGCCTTAGACTCTGTTCTCTAGGAACCTAATGTAAAACATCCTTCTATTTGGAAATGCTATCCCATTCCTTTATCTACCAGCTGGAAAGTACTGCTTTGTAGAGGTTCATTCTATACCTTGAATTCAGTAAAAATAATACTTTGATAATATATTTATGTGACCTTAACAATGAGGGTTCTTTTCTTTCTAAATCCATAATAACTAGAAAGCAAGAGCTTAAAATTACAGTATATTTAATGCATTTCTATTCAAATCACATTTACAATAATGATGATATAAATAGCAATGTATTAGACACTTTGATAGGAGTACACGACTTTGGGAGAACTGACGAAATGTACATCTACATAAGGAGAGATAAAACCATCTTACATGAAGTAATTATTTAACAACTAAACATTAAATTTTGAGATATTTGCTATAATTATTGTGAAGATTAGATAAAGTAGTGATCACTTAGCTCATTGGAAGTGACTTAAAAGGGAATGGAATTTTTCAAATCTTTCTACATTAATAATTGCAAAGGAACCAGAATGAGAATAGTTGAATTCCTTTGCCTCTAATGATAGAGCATGGTCAAGAAAAGATAGATTAAAATTAATAGGAAACAGTAGCGTATACGCAAGAACCACTTAAGTATGTGAAGTAACTATAATCATTTAATTAAAATAGTGAAATTTAAATTCTAATAAAGTAGATTAGATAAGCTAAAGTCTTCAAACTATTGTTTAATGTGATGTATAATTCCTTATTGATTCTGAAACATCTCAAAATTGATTTACACTTAGTTCTTGCATCAATTATTATAACGCTCTTTTAAATAAAATGTTTTTTTATTTAAAATATGTAATTAATTAGCCTTAAGCAATAAAAATTCATGATTATTTTCATCAATAATAATTATAATAGTATTATCTGATCCCCATTATAGGCTTTGACTTAAATTAATAATTCAAAAATTAATTCTAACTTAATTTAAATTTAATTTAATGTACTCATTTAAGAAACTATTTTTTATCAAATGAAGAAACTGAGGATAAGAAAGTAAATTACAGTTTACATAAAAAGGCCCAGTTTAGTTTCTAGTTTTAGATTTGTTTACTTTTAAAGCCCAAGCATTTTATCAACATGTTACAGTAGCCAGAGGTTCAAATTATGACAAACTATATTATTCCTAAATATGATAAAAATTAACACTCTTAAATGAAATAACAAATATTTTTAAGCGATATAGGAAAGATTAATGACGCTAAAACACAATTCAAATTTTTAAAATGTATTATCAAGGAAGGGTTGTGTAAAGGTCACCACAAATAACTTAAAAATAAGAATGCCTAAATGAATTAAATGCTAACATCAATAAATTATTGGCTAGAGCAAATGTGCACAACACTAAAGAGATAAAAATGGGAGAAGAATGCTACCTTCTAGGAGGAATGAGCCATTAGAAGATACGGGCCAAAATTATTACAGGCAAAGGAAATGACAGATGATTCTCTAATAATTGATAATCTGAAAATTTAACAGGAAGAGTTGGAGGGTTACAGAAACGGAAGCTAAGTGAAGAAGAAAGTTGAAGATAAGCCAGAGGCTTAAACAGAAGCATATCAGGAAGGTTCATGTTTGCCATAATAAAGAGTTTATAATTCTGAGAATAATGGGAGACTATTAGAGATATTTAATTAAGGAAAGATGTGAACTGATTAACATTTCAAATAGATAGCTGGTAAACAAGTTGAAGAAAGGGAAAGACCAGAAGTACAAAGATAAGTTAGAATGCTACATATGTAGTACAAGTGAGAAATGATGATAGCAGTGGAGTAAGGATTTTAAAATTTATTTTGACAGTGGAGCCACAGGACTTTTTGTTAATAACATATATGAGAATAGGAAATAAAGGCCTGATCAACTGGACATGTAATGTACCACTTCCAGAGACAGGAAGATTAGGGGGAAAAAAAACAGATTTGATGAAAGAAAAAAAATCAGGAGTTATAGTTTCATTACATTAATTTTTACATAATCAGACTAGAACAAGTAGAAGGAATCAATGATGTGTCTTTGCTACACATCAAAAAGAACTGTTTGGCATGTGAAGTAGATGAACTTCCAGAAGAAATCTATTTAGAGCCTTTAAATGAATTACATTTAAGACTCAAAAAATACCAGTATTTTGCAGTTGAGTCAAATTCTGCACCCCTCCAAAAATTCTGGAAACCAAAATAAGCATGTTGCTTAAGGTGCATTATCCTGGTTTAACGAGGCCCTAGAAAGGAGCCTACGACAAGCATAACTATAACTTTCTTCAACTGAGAGAAATGTGTAAGACAAAAAGCACAGCTAATGTGTAGCTGCCACAGCAAACAAAGAAAAGAGGTTTTCAGCTCTAAGACAAATTCTCTGATGTGAATGCCTCTATCTTAAGCATCTTTCCACTAACCCCTCAGGTTTCCTATTTGCTGAACTACACGATACAACTACAGTAAACTCTGTTCAGCTTTTCTTTGGGTCTCAAATATTCAGACTCCCATTATCAGTTCAGAGCCATCATTTTTCCTGTTTTTCATTTAGAATCCTTTCCCTAATGACGCTGAAAGTGTCCATAGTGTTTTCAACACTGTTCTGTGTGGCTTAGGCTCTCTGTACCTTAGCTTATCTTTATGCAAGATAACCTTTGCATTCAGACCTATTCTCACCTGCACCTTTGGACTGAATCTACTAGCTAGAGACCAGTCCAGTCTACCTGTACATCCAGCATCAGAACAAATTGACTTGAAGGGAAAGGTAGGTTATAAGGTAGCTGCTGGCTCTAACTTTCTATGATTTTGTGATCTGAGCTACTGCTTCTAGCATGCTATATGTTATAGCAAAGCTTTTGCTATTGCTTTTTCCTCCTACCAATGAAGTCCACCATATTTTTTTCTGGTAGAGAAAAAGGCT
>NW_011888786.1:14684897-14698640 GCF_000151845.1 Pteropus vampyrus | reverse complement strand
AAAAAAAATGAAACAGCAAAGGAAAAAAGAAACGAAGAGAGAGTTAAAATAGATAGGAGACATTGGAAGAGTGAAATAAGACAAGCAAAAGGAAAGTAAAAAAGGCTGAGGTCTCCATGAGTCCTGAGGGAAAAATGCACATACTGTGTTCTCTTTCACACTGAGATTGAATGGGAAGGCTTTTTCATACTGTGTGTTGTCTTTCTCTCTCAATTTTCACATAAAATATTTCAGGGTGACAAATTGCTCCTTTGTGTAACATTTTAAACAGGTGTATGACTTTCAGATATAAGCAAGGTTGATTCTAGAAAATAATGTGATGTAAGAGAAATGTGTTTGAGAGAAATGTTTGTCTCTCTTTCCTAAGTTCATTCCCTTGAGTCTCTGCATGTTTTCATTTTCCTCCTGACATCTAGCCCTTACAGTCACTCTCCTGTCTCAATTTCAATGCACAAGTCACTTAATACCCTTTAACAAGGACACATGGGGTGTCTGTAAAATTAAATACAAAAGCGAAAGCACATATGTGACATCTGCAGAAATGTGCCACTCAGATCTGCAGTGGGGCCTTTACCCAAAGCTCCAGCTGCTGTACCTTTATCCACCACTGCTTTCCCACTGAGATTATGCTTCCTCCAGGCTCCTCTGAGCTAATGACTGAGCACAACATAAGACACTTAAGCAGACTTATTACAGACGGATATAGGAGTTTTCAACAGGAGATTGTGGCTCAGGACTCTAGTTTGGACAAGCTTTGGTTGGAACCATATTGCATCCAAGAATCCTTCCCCTCAACCCTCCTTCCCTCCTTCTTTCTTTTCACAGGTGTCAGACCAGTGTTATAGTATCAATACTCTACTCTTCCTGCTTCCTTCCTATAGTAAATGTATTGAATGTCTATTTCTGTCCTGGTGTTTGCCATGTGATGGTTCTAAACTAATGCAAATTGTGCTAAGATATTTGAGAAAACATGATAAAATGGAGATGTTGGACTTGGTCATTCATTGCTTGGAATAAAAAAGAAGACACATTCCTGAATGGTAGGAGGGGCACCAATAGAATACAATAAAAGATGGGAAATTCTAACTACTAAAGATTTCTCTTGTACTGCCTGGGGCAATGGTAGAAGGCTTCGCCCTTGCAGGTGCAATGATTCTGGAGTTTTAAATAATTGGTGGGTGACAAGGCCAACAAAATAGCAATGTTGGCTGGTTACTGCTAACTTGAATTAACTCATTGAAGAGAGATGAAAAAATGTTGATGGTTAATAAGCAGTTAGGGGCTGATGGTGAGAGCCAAGAGATTCCTTTGGTCAAGAACAGAAACTGCTGAAGATCAAACTGAAAATCTAATAAAATCACAAATATTCAGAAGCATTTTAAGGCTCATTGAAAGCTGATATGTTATGTTAAAGTCAAGATCCTGGTTGGGAATACCTTGGACCCTAACACTTGAGATGGGGACATCTGTATGGAACCCCTGAGGACACTGCAGATTCCCTTGAGCCCTCAGAGAAGTACCATTATTTCCTAATAAATCTTAACAGTGCACTGTGCTGAAGACACCTCTCTAACACTAGGAAACTATTGCCTCCCGCCAAAGCTGCACTCAACAAAACTAGAGTTAATTCCAGCAGAACTTGGCTGGGGACATACTGACCCTGATAAGGAAGAAAAGAGAGTATAAACACAAAGAGAAGTGGGAATTAATAGAGCTCAGTCATGTATACAAACCAGATGGGCTCAACAACACCTTACTCTCTTAAGGCTAGGTCCTTGGAATAGCTCCTAGTGTGGAATGGTGGGCAGAATATACATTTGAAAGACAGAGGGGTTGAGAGAGGAGCCTCTGATTGCCCAGGTCCAGCTCGAGGGTCGACCAGCAGTCATGTCCTTTCAATGACCTCCTCCAACAAGAGGCACTGTTCAGGAAAATTGGAGGATCTGTATTATATGTGGGCATCTATCTGTCTATTATCTATCTTCTCTCTCTCTCTCTTTCTCTCTCTCTCTCATCTACATATCTATCTATCTACCTATCATCTATCTATCATCTATCTACTTTTGTGAATATGAATAAAGGGCAGTCTTATTTTTCAAAAGTAAAATAAAATTGTTTTAATGTTTTTGAAAAAGTCTAGGCCTAAAATGCCGTGTTATAAATATATACCAACAATTGAAATATTTGGTAAAATGACTAATATTTATTGAGGGTGTTTTTTTTTTAATGTAATAAGCACCATTCTCAATATTCTATACATATTGATGCATCTACTCGTTACAAAAATCTTATGAGGTAAATACTATTATTGTATTAACAATAGTCCTTGCAGGAAAATGGTACTGTACTCAAAGTGAATAATTTGTAGAATACATATAAAAAAGATGATGGGTATTTAAGAAAGCCATGGGTGTAGTAAAACCATGAGAGTGTTATATCCTGGAGATTCATGACAGTGGGTTACATATTGGGAAATGTCTGAAAAGGTCTTGGTGATACCTTAGATATTTAGGGTGAGTGACAAGAAATGGTTCCTAACTCTTTAGCTTTTTGGTGTTTGACTTATGCCATTGGAAGAATGGAGAGCTCGTTTAGTTAAAGTAAGTAATACTAGATAAAAAGTTGATTTCAGGAAATTTTGATTTTAGGCAAGAGAGAGGAAAGATGTTAGCAGCCAGTCACACATATGGTTTGAATGAAGCTCATAGAAGTCTAGGTCAGAGATATAATTTTGGGAGCCAACATGCATTTAAAAAATTAGTAAAAATCAAAAAGGTTTGAGCATATACCCTGTATAATCCAAGGCAAAATAGGTAATACTCCTAATATTTTTAACAAGATATTTCAACTAATCATAGATGTTGACATTAAAAATGGGGTACACAATAACCTGAATTCTTATCAGAGATTATATTCTTTAAATCTGTGAATTGAAATTTATAGAAATACTTAGGGATAAATTTATAATGCCTAGTTTTATAAACTACCTAATAATATCATAATTTACAAACTTTTTAAAATATAATTAAGATTTAGCAATACACAATTTAAAATTTGTCATGATTCATGGAAAAATGGTTCTTATAATTATGGAAATTATAACAGTATTTGAGAAATGATTAAACCATATATTAACAAATATTCCTGCTCTCCATGATGTATAATGAAATGTACCATAATTTTGGTTTCATATTTTTTCCCACAAGTTTTAATCACTTTTTTATTGAGATAAATTGTGTCCATTTCTTTAAAGAATAAATGACTTTGTTCAATGCTAGTGGTTATTTATATAACCCACCAGGATCTCTTAATTCAGCATAAATGCGCTTCAGATATATATCCAATGTGATAAAGAAATTGACACTGAGATTGTGACTGAGATGTTCAAAGATTGATGATCCTTCTTAAACATAAGATAGCATTATCAATTCAGGGTCACTCAAAAGGAAATCATGAAACTGTCAAAAGTATCACACTAGTAATTTTTCTGAAAAGACATTATCTAAGTTTTGTTATAGTTGTTAAGTCTTTTATTCTGTTTTATTCTGCGTTCAGAAAATGAAACCTATATAATATTAAGATCTGTTAAAATAAAACTCACTAATAACTCTTAAGGAAGAAATTATATATTTCACTCTTCCTTCTACATTTAAACTGAAAACTCAAAAGGAATACTTTTTCAAAAAAATTATTGCACTTTGGTTGTATAGGGACTATATTTGATCTGAACATTTGATAATAAAATAATACAGTTAGCATTAATGTATAGGCTAGGTGGAGAGCTAGAAGAGAGAAAGAGCAATTAGGGAGATCATTTTATAAACTATATAAATGTCTAATCAATGCACTGTATACTTGAAACTAATAAAATAAAATTAAAAAAAAAATAATGCCTATTACATGATATAGGCACTTTCTTAAAAGTTCACCTTCCCATTGCTGTAAATACTTGCATGTATGTATTAGATTTAATAAATTTTTAAAAATATTTAGATCAGTAAAAACAATAAAATTAAAAAATCAGTAGATAGTTGGCTTATAAAGTAATTCATATAAATATACACATGTGCATGTATACTAGATTTATTAATTCAGAATATAATACATGAGTTATTTTGCAGATATATGCTGTATGGAAATTATTTTTAATGCTATAATGGAGAACATGCTAAATGGTCTCTGGCTTTATTTATTTTCAGCCAATAGAAATGTGTGTGTGTGTGTGTGTGTGTGTGTGCGCGCGCGCGTGTGCGTGTGTGTGTGTGTGTGATATTTCCCATGTAGGGTGGAGTTAATTCACTCTAAGAAGAATTTGAAGAATTTGCAACATATCATTGCTTCAACACACTCAATATAAGTTACATGTGCAAAGAGGCCCTTTCAGGTTATATTTATAGTCATACTATTGATAAAGTTTAACTGCAGAATAAAAATATGATGTTCACTCCTAGGTATTTGCAATGAGCTCCTTCAGATATCTATGAAATTGCATCATGCCTTGGAATATTGTTTTAAAGATGAAGTAACTATGTCTTTCATCATCAAGTAGTTACAAATTTGTTTATTTAATTAATTAAACTTAAATTAATCTTAATTTAAAATTGATGTTGTTTTAATTAATTACAAATGTGTCCTTAATAATCAAGAAATTATAAAAATGTTCTATTTGCTGCATTATTAATGCTGTCACTGGAATGTGCTAAACTACATCCTAGTGACTTGGAATTTCTGGACCACCCAAATTTGTTAACACCCTACATTATTTGAGAAAGTGTTAGTCATAGAAACACTTTTCATGTTACTAGATAGATAGAAGAGCAGATGGCCACAATCAGGTTTATTTTTGATAGAAAGATATACCAAGGAATAATCTGATGATTTGGGTCCAAGAATATTTGCCTATTTTTTAAATTTATTTAATCAGTATTTTGAGAATATTTAAATTGAAATTTAACAAAAATGGCTTTCCTTGAAAATAATCAAATCTTGGGTTTATTTATTTCATTCTTTTATTATAATATTAACAACTAATTTCTGAACAACCTTTGTGTTGTATACCAAGCAACTGAATAGGTACAAGTACTCCATACTCTACTAGCAAAATGGAGCTCTACACCTGTAATGTCAAGCCTAACTTACTGCATCGGTCAAATGAAAGGCGACACAAGGAAACTTAACTTTGGGTGGTGGACACACCATGCAATATACATATAACAACATCTTATTGAACTGTACTCTTGAAAACTATATAATTTTATTAACCAATGTCACCTCCAATAAATATAATTAAAAAAAGAATCTAAGCTAACAAAAGGAATTACTACCTAATTTTGTTATCGAAATTTTTATTATTTCCAAGGTCCTCAGATTAATATGACTGCAAACACAAAGTTACCTTACCCCATTTTGGAAATGGAAGAATATTGTATACGTAATTACAGACTGGTATTTTACTTATCATGATATATTTACCTGAATTTTACATTACATTTTAAAAACATTATGAGTAATAATTATCTTCTAATACTAATAATACCTAATCGTTTCCCAATTTACATTCACATTTCATCCTCCCTATCTCAATAATAGTTCTGTGTCATGTCTCATTTAATGAAAATAAAACTAATGCTTAATTATTAAAAGTATAGTAACTTCTCTAAGATTCAACTTCTTATAAGTGTTTTGTAGAAAACATGAAATAGAGTTCTCTGATCCTAAATCCTGGATGTTTTCTATAACACAAAGAAAATATCTTACTAATAGGCATAAAATTTTAAATTTATTCTTGTTTGATTAACCATGTGCTATTTAATTGTACAGACCATGGGTTTTTGAACTATAATATAGTTACATTTATATATCTTATATATCTATTAATAGTCATGTGAGTTTAAAATATTGAGCCACTCATATCAAGGTATATATTTTTACGTGTTTAAACTTTTGAATAAATAGGCTTGTATTACTGAAGGTGGGAAAGTGTTGGATGAGTGTAATTTATCTCAACTGCATTATCTTCACTTAGCCATTATTAGTTATCTAACCCCAGAAGCTAAGCAGGGAAGCTTTTATTTATAAATAGAGCTTTTATTTATACAGTGAATGTCCTGTTATATATATAGGATTTTGTGAGTGGTCTTTTTTGAAGAAGAAGAAGGTTTCTTTTTTTGCCTGAGGCAGGACCCAATTGCAGTTATGAAAATTACTATTTTCTCAAGTACAGGTGTACAGGTCAGTTTGCTTCTTTCTTGGGTCTTAACTATTTTCTTTGTGTTTGAGCTGAACAGGTAAATCCTGTTTAACCGATAGCAACAGCTATCCTCTGTCTCTTATCAATAGTTGATGTTTCTGAAGAAATGTAGGGTCTATTGTGGAGAACTGAGAGCAGAATAATGAATTCAAGTGGCATTGACACTATTACATACTCTGCAATGTACCTAGGTAAGTGATCAAGCCCTCTTCCCTCTTCTTTTCCATCTTTTTCTTTTTTTTTTTTTTCTTTTTTTTTTTTAACAAATTTCAGACCATGTAATAAGTAAAAACTTCTGTAAACAGATTGAATGGAATGTGTTGATATTTTGAAAGGACAACGGACTCTGATTCATATCGATTTATTCTTGCCCATTCATCTCTTCTCTCCTTCAACTCTTCTTTTTTCCATCTCTCTACTACTTTGTCTCCTTTGTTATACTGTATCTTTGTATAGGAATGTCCTTGTCTGAATTTGGATTCCTCCTAACAGAAGGGGATTGAAAAGATGACCTCTACAGATCACTAGAAGCCCCGAGACACTGGCTCAATGTCAGAAAATACGTGAGGTGAGTAACTGTCAAGTTAAAAAAAAAAGAGTATCTTCTTATATTGTGTTTTGAAAATACAATTATCCCTTTATAAGATCTCTTTGATATTTATTACTATAGCCTCATGCTATTCTTTTTTCAGAAATCATCTATAAGATTGGCATTAATGATTTATGTATGCTAAAGATATAAGAAAAATTATTTAGAGAAATTTGATGCTAATCCTTGCATCAAGGCTGGGATTTTGAAGAGATTGCTGGAGGTCAAGTGATTCCTCTTGAAACATTATTTGTATTTTAAAAACTTATAGCATATATGTGTGTGTGTGTGTGTGTGTGTGTGAGTGTGTGTGTGTGTTGTCCTTGTTCATGTAAAAGCCTTAGATTTAGTTTTAAATAACACTAAAGAAGTGGCATACATATTTTTTATCTGTTGAAACTCAATTATTAAAGAACTAAAAGAAAGAGAAAAGCAGAAAGGAAAAGGAAGAGAATAAACCAGTAAGCATAAATCAGCAATTTAAATACGTATAGTGCATGCTACTTGCCATTCTGCTCAGTGAGTAAATATTTCCTAATGAACTTGATATGGTAGAAGTTAACCTGCCGTTCTTCAGCCAGTTCTAGTACCCAATTTTCATACTCAACACTGAATTGAGTAGTGTTTGAAGGTAATTATTGTCTTTTTACTTCTTCATCAACTATAAGCAAGACAACTGCTTTATTTAGTGTTCAAGTAGAAAAATAGTAAGAAAATAGTGGTTCTGTTGATTTAGTTAAGAATTAATATTGCAGTGTCCAACATGATGCCTTGCTAACAGATTTCCAAAAGTAATTTTCACTTTATGAGATACTTGCCTTATGTTGTCTATAGTTACAAACTTCTACCAAAATGAAACTCTATTTCTTTCTTGATGTTTCTGAGTTCTTTATTAATTTTGTTGCTTTTGTTTTGTTTAGACTATAAGTCATTGGAAACAGAGGCTATGCTTCTCTATAGAACATAACATTATTAAGAAATTATGCTCAATAAAAATGTACAGATCAAGTTTTTAAATGAGTAGGTATAATTATCAGTGAATTCAAATATTTATCTCACAAATTGTTGTGAGGACACATACTTTCCATTTTAACTAAAAATAGTCAGAGATAATAATGGAAAGTCAAAAGAGAATTTAATGTGTATATTCCAATAGTATGTCTTATAACTAGTAACATATTAAATGTTACATTTAATTTATTAAATGACAACTATATGGAATAGTATTTCTTGAAGTTAAAATAGTCTAAGAACATATTTTATGTAGGTATCTATAGCACACAAATCATATTTCTATGACTCCATAACTAGGATTATAGGAACATCAATTCCATTTTCTAGGTCAAATAACAAGTGACTTTCATATCAATATTTCCTGACTTCTACTTTGTCTTTTCACTCAGGTCTTTGGCATTCATTTTTGCCATGCCTTTCCTGTATAGAGCACAATAAACTGGGGGATGGAGTACTGGAAACTGAAGGAGACTCTGAAGTCCCTTTATGATATTGTATCTGAGGGACTAGAAGGTACCAGCTTAGAAGTTTTGCTTCTTCAGTTGGACATCAGCTGTCACTACCCAAACTTATCAGCAGCCAGATCACTGTCATGGTTGTCACTGCAGTGTTCTTTGAATAATGATGCTTCCCTCATGTGCATATAAGATTTTATCAGTATTAACACTGAAATGAATCAATAAATGTTATTGGTCATGTGTGTCATAATATGGGGATCTGTTGAAAACACCTGGAAATAACTTTAATTTTTTTTTAAGTAAAACTATCTCACCTTCTATAATATTTTCCAACATTATTTTAAAATTTAAATTTTGTCATTGATAACCTATTCACTGAGCTGAAGCTAATATAATAACTTTTGCTTCAATGGTCCAATGAACATTACAAATATACCAGATTTTTGTGAGAAGTAAAACTGTTTCTAACAATACTACATTAAATTATTAATATTGCACACATTTTGAGACAATCTTAAAATAAACCCAACATCTGCATTCATAGTTTTCTCCTTTGCTCCTTTCTCACTGATAAATTACTTTTCCTCCTCTCCATAACTCATTCTTCCTCATAAATTTGTATTCCACCTGCCTCTCCAGGAAGGGTAACAGCAGGCTTGAAATCCATAACTAGTGTGGATACTCAGGAAAAGAATGCTTAATGTTGAAAGACTAAATGCAAATTTTTTTTTTGTAGAGACTTATAAGCTGATTCTAAAATTTATATAGAAGAAACAGGATCTAAATTGGTCACACCAATTTTGAAAAAAAAGAAGAATAAAAGTTAAGGACATACTATTTGCTTTCAAGATTTACTATATAACTACAATAATCAAGAGAGTGTTGTATTGGAAAAATATAGACACAAAAATCAATGGAGCATGTTAGAGTGTCAAGAAATAGATGTGCACAAGTATGACCAATTGATTTTTAATAAAGGTTAAAAGGAAATACAATAAAGAAATAACAAAAATAAGTACTGGAAAACTTGGTGCTGAAAAAACTAGTGCTAAAATAAATGATGCTGAAACAATTAGATATCTAGTCACGAGAAAAAATGAACATTGATCTATGCCTTACGTCATAATAAATAATTAACAGAAAATAGATCCTAGATAGAACAAAATGTAAAATAAAAAACTATAAAACTTCTAGAAGAAAATACCTACAATTCTGGATTAGGCAAAGATCTTTTTAGCTTTTTGAGGTGTGATGGAACTGTTCTATATATCTTTTATCTATATAACTATACATCTTAGAAATCTTATGTAAGTAATAACTGTACTCTTTACAGGCTGAATTTTACAATGTATAAATTATACCTCTACTAAAAATGAACATAATCCAGTTTTATTTATAATAGGAAAATGTAAAAATACTTTAACCAACAAGTGTTTATAAACATGAAATTGATAAGCAAATTATAGTATATTCATTAAAGAAAACACTGTTCAATAATAAAAATTGATGAATTATATTCAAAGAGAGTAAAATTTGACCCTAATGTTAATCTAATTGAATACATTTTTAAAATATGTGTTTTTTAAGGATTTATTATTTTCTTTGAATGAGAACTTGATGAATTTAGTTTCCTTATCATTACAGGGTTCTTACTGAAAGAAATGCTATGATGTACTATCAGCCTGAGTTGGTGAATGAGCTCTAGATCTAAGTCAGAGTAGTTAAACTTAGCTTTTATAACAATATAAACTCAAGTGTTGTAAAAAAGTGTTTATTTTTTTTATCATTACTCTAAGGTATAAGCTCATTTCTTGCTGATGGGTGAACTAAGTAGGTTGCAGGAAGAATTAAAATAGAACAAAAGAGAATTTTAGAAAACCAAAATAAATATCTTTCAAAACTAAGGGTTCTAGTCTTTTCTTATATTTATCATTTTTAGTCATTAATAGTGACAGTGGTGATATCAGAATATAAATTCTGTTATAGATTAAATATTTGTGTCCCCCCTACCTCCAACTGATGTTAAAATCCTAACTTCCAGTGACAGTATTAGAAGGTGGGTCCTAATATTATTCCGGAGGTGACTAAGTCACAAGGGTGGGACTATCATCAATGGGATTAGTGTCTTCGTAACAGGGTACCAGAGAGATTTCATCCCTTCTGCCATGTGAGGACACAGTGAAGATAGCTACCTATGAACCATGAAGCAGGCCTTCGCCCGACACTGAATCTGCCAGAATCATGACCTTGGACTTCCCAGCCTCTACAACTATGAGGAATAAATTTCTGTTATTAATAAGCCAACCAGACTATGGTCTTATGTTATAACAGACCAAACAAAGACAAATTCCAATGTGTTAAACAAAAGCATTTATACTAGATGGTCCTTCTGTTATATTTACAATGGTATGTATTCATTATCATAAATGGCTGCTTAATTGCATATGGTAGACTGACAACTGTCTTTCTTGTTCCATATATTGAACATTTAAAGGGCCATTATTTGGTCCACAGATCTCTATACAGGAAGAGTTAATTTAAAATAAAAACAAATGAGAAATTAAAGTAACTAGTAACTAATAACGATAAATACTAATTATTTTTTTTCTTAGCCTAACACTGTTTATTCTGGGCCTTTAGGATAATACAGAAGTCACAGCATTTCTGACTGGGGCACTACAGGGAGCTCTGTTGCGGCTCCTGTTTCCCAGCGTTCCACAGCTTTGCCATATGGTCAGGAGTATATCAGGGCCTTTAAAGCACATCCTCTAGCTATTCTGCCTGTGGAGGGCTCATGGCAGCCCTGCAGTCTGTAGATGACTAAAGGGCCTGCTGTTTCACTTCTTCATATGTCCCCAGCACAGCAGATTTGTGATGCAGGAAGCATTGCTGTAAACCTAGAGAAATAGCTGCTTGCCAAGTCTTGGAATTTACTCAGGCTGTATCATTTATGGAAATTGATTATTTTATTTATGTCTAGGAGGTGCTAGAATTCTCTGTGGAATGTAGACATAGGAAGCAAAAGAGAGGTAATGAGAGAGGCAGAACACTTGCATATGTATGGAGAAGTAGAAGGAAAAGGACAATTTTCTATGCAAATGTCAAGCAGTGCCTTTATTTTATTCAATACTTCACAACCTGTCAGTATCAGACCAAGGTTTAATGATTATAAATCTAGTGTTCTTTCCAAAATACCACAATCTTATTATCTAAAGATATTTCTGCTCATCATTATCATTAGTATTATTTGAGTCAAGCCCTCTCCAAACATGAGCTTTCAAAGGCAATGATTTCCGGAGTCCATTTGACTTAAGCAATTCATGTAGGTTCATAAAACCATAGGTTCTAATTTCCTGTACACTCACACACAGATTTTTGTGGAAAACAGGAAGAAAAAGGGAAAAGGCTAACTTTAGGAACACCCAGAAAGTCAAAACACACCTAGAATTTCCAAAATGCCTTTCTCCTCCAAAAATTATTTACATTAATCAAACAAAAAATAGTTTAGGCACTGCTTTTGACCCTGAAAATACAGAGATAAAAGGATATACTTTTGCTCCCAATAACTTACACACTCAGAATAAGAAAGATAGATGAATATTGATAAAATTTGGCAATTTCTAAAACAGATATAAATCCAGAATGCATATAAATGGGCACTAACTGTGACTAAGGGATCCAGTAAACATTCTGGAGGAAATAATATCTGATTTCTTCTTTCTTATTTCTAGTATCAAATAGGATACAAAGTTCTATTAAAATATTCAGACAGCTCTTTTCTACCTTCACTCCCAACATCCTAGTTCAACTCATCATCATTTCTTATCTGCTGTTTGTAATAACTTCCTAATCAGTCTTTTTACATTCACTCTTGCATATCTACAGTCTATCTGTTCTCCAGGTAACATCTCAAATTATGTTTTAAAAATTAATAGCTGATCATGTCACACATTTGCTTAAAAGCATATAGAAAATTTTTTATGATCTTAAAGAACTTTATTTTATTTTTTATCATGGCTTATAAACTCCTGCATAATTATGTCTTGGTTTATATCTCTAGTCTAAGTTCATGCTATATTTTCTCCCTATTAAATTTCTTTCTAGATCTTCTATACATTTTTCTTATGCTCAAAGATCTAATTACACCTTTGAAGTATATAGTTTCTTCTCTTGTAGTACTTTTCTTAAATGCGTCTTACTTTGATTTTGCTTCTCAATCATCAAGTTTCATATTAAATGCTGTTTATTCCTAGATGCTTTTTGAATCTTCAGAAAGAGCTAAAACATTTTGCTATATGCTTTCATGATATCTTGCAATTTTATTGCATTTTAATAATGTTTGTATTTTTATATTTATTTTATAATTATTGGTTTAATAAATTATGACTTTACTAGAATATCAGTAAAATATCTCTTCTTATTTTTGTCAAATAAATGAATGATTCAAATTCTAAAAAATGAACTAAGCTATTGAAGAGGGGAAGAAAAGAAAGGTGTTTCAGGAAGAATAAAAAAATTATATAACTTTTTGTTTCTGAAGCCTATACATATAATAATCTACAGACAGATTCCACAAGGCATGTCTAAAGTCAGATGGTAAAATGTAGGTCTGGAGTGTTTTTAAAGGGCTCATTAATGAAGGACCTTTTAATCCAAGCTAAGGAATTTGGATTTTATTCCAAAGTCAATGAGGACTTAATTTTATAAGTTAGTTAGTTTTACGTTTTGTACACTAAGTTACTATGTATATTAGAAGGTAGCAAGATTTGAGCCATTAGTTGGTATTAGTAAAGGAGAGCAGAAAATTCAAGATTATCCATGCTCTTCTGAATTGGATCTCTAGCTCATTTTTTCCTTTAGGATTTTAAGCATTCCAAACTGATCCCAATCATAAAACAACAGTACAAAGATTATATAGTAACAAAGTTCCTGCTCCCAGAGGGTGCCAGGGCAAGTGAGATCTCTAGGGTCTTTTCTATTAGGCCCCTAATCCCATTAATAAGGGATCCATCCTAATGATTTAACCAGCACTCAAAAGCCCACCTTCAAATACCATCTTATTGGGTGTTAGGATTTATAAATGAATTTTAGAAGGACATAAATATTCAGTCTATAGTATATGGTTTAAATGATAGACATGAGTAGCTAAGATAAAGAAAGAGGAGAATAAAAGGGCTCATTTTTTTCAAGGGAAAAATAAAGAAAAAGCAATTTTAATTTGGTCTGAAATCAGGGACATATGGAAAACAATGGTTAGAAAAGAGAAAATATGGGAACTTATAATCAAGAGTTAGATGTTGAAGTATATAATATCTAAATTTAAGGGATTTCTAGAGATTATGAGGTAGGAGATATTTTAGATATCTAGAAAATTTGTGTTGGAATTGAGGTCAATAGTTTCATATTTTATAGAAAGTTATCTATTTCAGCTG
>NW_011888786.1:14681140-14683582 GCF_000151845.1 Pteropus vampyrus | reverse complement strand
ATGAAAATTATTTTTATGGAGCTTAAAATTCAAGGAAATAATGAGTAAAGTAAAATTAACAATAATAATTTAATAGAATTTCAAAGTAATAAGAAAGATTTTTTTTGGGGGGGAGAAATGTATAAAATAAAATGGGTACAGAGTTGGGAGAGATTGCTATAGTCACTGGTGGTTTGAAAGTATGTTTTAGGATTTACACATTTATTAAAATCCTGTTTTAGCTAGTAATGAAAATGCTTTCCTTAATTGGGGATGCATAGTTAAAGCAAATGGCAAAAATCTAAAATGTATTTTATCCAATATTTGTAATTCTGGAAAGCAAGTATTATTATTACTGCAAATTATGAAGGACAAAAATGAAATATACAGCAAATGACTTTACCAAGATCATTGTTCTTAAGAAACTAAACTGGAAATAAAACTCAAATTTGCCTGATTTCAAAGATCATGCTCATTTTCTTATACTATGCTCTCTCTTTGGGACTGTTATTCCTTATTTAAAATTAACTTTTTACTTTAACATATTTATTAAGAAAGGAAGTAGAAGGGTCTGAAAATTAAGACTTTGAAACCATACTGATAAGCCGCTTAAAGTTTTATAAATATATTTTTTCTATTGTTTTATGAATATTATAATTTGCATTACTTTTTGTTTACCTTATATGGCTTATTCCAATATTAAATGATTTTTTAACTAATCTAAGATTTTAAGCATGTACGTAATCTTTTCAGTAATTAATTAGTCTTCATTTTTTGAGTCATAATTCACTGACAGGAAACAAAATTATTATGTTTAGTTGTTCTGTCAGGGTCTTTCTACTTAAACAACTAGTGCAGACCAAATTCAAGGGATAAGATTTAAGATAACAAAATTCTAAACCATTCTAATCCAAACTCATTCTCACCTAATTAATACAAAAGTAATATACTATTTGGTTATTACTACATTAATAACTTTTTTATTTACCCCAGGCTAGGTTCATTGTGAATATAGAACAAGCAAAGCTTGCTTAATTTCACTCTTCCTAGAGAAAGATTTGTGAAATCCAGAATTTGAGAACCACACGAAGGCAGCATCATCACAGGACCTTCATGTACCATTTTATAAGGAATTGGATGGCAATCACACAAACTTGATTGACTTCATTCTGGGTGAGGTGAAGACAAGAGTTTAAAGAGTAGTAATAACATCATATCATTGTCTATGAGCATTTGAGATATTGTCTTAATTAGAACACCAGAGCTTAATTTTGTTCTTTGTTAGAACAAAAGAGCCTAGGTTTTTCAATCCTTTTTGCAACTTTGTATTGAGGATATATCAGAGAATAGGTATGCTATTTTTTTTTCCCAATACACATAAAATGTACCAAATTATTCAAAGGGAAATGTACACTGATGTGTAGTGTATATGTTTTTGCATTTTAAATTATTTTAGTAAATATAATAATGCATGTTCATTTTGATTAAATATATCTTATTATTCTTTTCAGTATAGAGTACAAAACAGGATGAGCAGGCCTCATTTCCCACAAAAATGTGTTGATTATATTAAAGTTCACAGGGTGTTTTTCTTTTTAATAGTTTAATTAAAGAAATATGTCAGGGTTCCATTAGCTAACTTTAGAGAGTGGTAATCTAATGATGCTTTGTATTATGTTGATTTTTGTATTGTTATGTTTAACATAAAGCAGTGTGAAACCCTATCATCAGAGTACTTTAATTTTAAAATCATGCAGCTTTTAAGGATAGAGTACATATCAGCAATTCATAATACCTTCATTAAAATAACAAAAAAAAAGTATTATGTTTATATGACCACAATAGCAAGACAAATTTCTATCTGAAAACTCCATTTATTATTTCTTCTCCCTAAATTTTATGAGACTACTTCAATACATATATAACTTTCAAAGTGGTAGAATTATACTTTTTAATACCTAGGATTAATATTTCTCACTGATCACTCTAAAGTAAGCATAATGATAATACCTACTTTAATCTCCTCCATCTTTGATCTAAAATACAAGTGGAATGCCTCCAATATACCAAACAAAGAAAACAGAAAAATACTACACTTTCAATAATTCCTCAGCTGGCAATTAAAATAGAATATTGGTTTAAACATTTTCTCTAAATAAATCCTCAGGTGGAAAGCCTTTGCCCAGTCTTGTGCTGATAATGTTATCTTTTCCATTCATGCTAATATCACACTCTCATAGCTGGATGAAAAGCCATATAATCTCTCAAATAGGTCCTGGGTTTAAGTCAGTTATTCAGCATCAAACAAAAATAGAGTCAAGTAATATGACTAAAAAACAGTAAGACTCTGGCTTTCAGGATCAGTTTATCTTCACGATCATTTATCTTTGCAATATTTCTTAGCTTTCCCTCTTTAAAAGCTGGTATCCTAAAACAAGCCAATTCCAGAGCCTACAAATCTGG
>NW_011888786.1:14674144-14681090 GCF_000151845.1 Pteropus vampyrus | reverse complement strand
AAAAAAAAGTATTATGTTTATATGACCACAATAGCAAGACAAATTTCTATCTGAAAACTCCATTTATTATTTCTTCTCCCTAAATTTTATGAGACTACTTCAATACATATATAACTTTCAAAGTGGTAGAATTATACTTTTTAATACCTAGGATTAATATTTCTCACTGATCACTCTAAAGTAAGCATAATGATAATACCTACTTTAATCTCCTCCATCTTTGATCTAAAATACAAGTGGAATGCCTCCAATATACCAAACAAAGAAAACAGAAAAATACTACACTTTCAATAATTCCTCAGCTGGCAATTAAAATAGAATATTGGTTTAAACATTTTCTCTAAATAAATCCTCAGGTGGAAAGCCTTTGCCCAGTCTTGTGCTGATAATGTTATCTTTTCCATTCATGCTAATATCACACTCTCATAGCTGGATGAAAAGCCATATAATCTCTCAAATAGGTCCTGGGTTTAAGTCAGTTATTCAGCATCAAACAAAAATAGAGTCAAGTAATATGACTAAAAAACAGTAAGACTCTGGCTTTCAGGATCAGTTTATCTTCACGATCATTTATCTTTGCAATATTTCTTAGCTTTCCCTCTTTAAAAGCTGGTATCCTAAAACAAGCCAATTCCAGAGCCTACAAATCTGGGAATTATAAATTTAGGAAGAGATTCTTTAGCTTCTGGCTACCACTTTGTTTCTCAAAATAGGATTTCATCTCTTAGATAAATTTCTGTTCTGTATAACTGTTTAGGACATAGAGATAATATTTCTTCCTATGGGGCTATGTCTGCAACAAATAGACCCTAAATATTAAAATGGACATATACATATATTAAAATTTCAATGAGACTATTATAAACCATAATTGAAAACTATCTATATCAGAACTATGTTATTAATGCTGGTACTAATAGGCAACATAAATATCTGAGTTATTGGATTCCTGGATTTCTAACTTCTGAGAATAGGATAATATTATTTTCAATACCTATTTTGATATATTAACAAAAAAACAGTCACTTAATGTCTATCAGTCTTAAGCTATCTCAAAGAAGTTTGTGAAATTGTCCCTACTCTTTAATTTATTATCTTCTTCACCCAATTATAACCAATCATGTATCAAGATATGTTTTATGCTAGATTTTGCAATTAGGGAACTCACAAACATTTCACTTATTCATAGTTTCCATGGTTTTATAGAGTGATTATTTTCCTTTTAGGCTTTTTATTTCATGCTTAAGGATTCCGATCATTTTACCTTGATTATTTTCAGACTACTTCCTAAAGGTTTTTAAATTTTTTTTTTAAATGTAGTTATCTTTTATTGAGTTACTTTTGTTGTTATACTTTGAAGATATTACAAGAATTATACAAAGTAGTCCACATGTGCCCACTCTATAGTATTATCCAAGAATAAGTTAGCTTTGTTGTTCTTACTATTGCTTTTTTTTATCATGAATATTTTTCAGGTTGACTTTTTGTGTAGGGTAAGCCGTCATAATTTGATATTCTTAAATAACCTACAGTACTTCCTTGATTAGAATTTTTAGCTTGAAAATGTTAACCCAGAAACTATAATCATATAAACTGTCCACTGATAGTTGATTGGCAGCCACTAGTTTTAATTCCAATATAACCGTAAGTATTTGATATCTGAGTGATGAAATAAATATCCTCCATTAACTGCCTTTTTTACTTTCCTCATAGAAATGTAAAATTTTATAGTTAACTCCAAGGAAAACCTCAAAAAATATTGTTTATGATATATCTCATGCTTTAGGCAAAGTGAAAAACTATATTATAAAATTCGTGTTCTAGAAATATGACTCAACACACACAACTGATAGTAAAGTATAATAAAATATATTAAAAAGGAATGTGTCTGTGCTTACAAGTCAATGATAAATCCCCATATTCATGAAGTTAAAGAGAAGACATGTCCCAGAGGAATGGGTACAATAAGATATTGAGCTTGTTCTATAAAAAAGCGTGGGTATTAATACTCATGCATGAACAAGAAACAAGTTATCAGAGACAGGTGTTCACACTATAGTGTAATCAGATAAGCTGCATTGAAGTAATAGCATTTGAGCAAAGGTTAGATGGTAAAGTAATTATCAAGAAGATATCTAAAGGAAAAGTATTATAGGCATAAATAAATTATATGCAAACACTGACATTAGAGTGAGATGAAGTCATAAAGATATGAGGATTGGGGAGATTATACAATAGATAATGAAAGCCATTGTAAACAAAGATAGATAAATCTCATCCCCAAGAAGATATACAACCTTCCCTTGTTACAGAGTTTTGGATGTGGAAAAAAGTCTCTTTTAGAAGTTAACATCCTAATACAGTATTACATGCATATTTAGAGTGCAATTTTTTTCACTTATATGGCTTAGTACTCCAAGATAAGGTTAATTCTTAACCATGTCATAGGCAGAGAGAAACTTTTGGTATGGTAGAATGAGGAGGTCCTCTCGCTTCAAAACAATTGTAAAACCAGAAGAAAATTCTAAAACAAAACAAAACAAAAACAACTCATTATATGTTGCTTGCATCTGGAAATTAACCAAATGCATACAACAAATTGGGAAACATTTATCCATGCAAAACAACTGAGCTTTGAGTACAAACAGTGGGAATCTGTGGAGTTCTCAACCAGGCTGCTCCCATCACTCCTAGTTTGGTAAACATGGTAGCTGTAGAAAGAGGCAGACCATTGAAGCCAACCGTTTTACTCATGAAAGATACTCACTTGACTTGGGCCACAAAACAAAATGTTCATGCCCAGCAATTACATCAGTGAGAGTAACAATTTCAGTGGCAAGAAAAAAGAGAAGGTCATCAGACCAGCTAATTAGATCTTGTGTCTTTGTAAGAAAAAGCAATAGACCACTAAAACAAAAAAAAAAAAAAAAATACAAGGGAGATCTTATAAATGAGGAAGTCACAGAAGAGTTTGATAATCTTTCTACACATCACTGACTGACTTGATGGTTGTATGAACAAACAGGGGACCCAAGCTGTCATATTATTTCAGTGGGTAAGGAGGCTGCGAGCATATTCAAAGAAAGACAAAAGGGCCCAGCAAAAGAAAATGGCAGGATAAACATAAAAACTGCCTTAATTTTTAAAGAACTCCACAACTCACATACACATCTATCAACAGAAGGTGAAGGCCTTACTGGCACAAGACATTCAAACAAAACCTCAGAAAAAATCATTGGCTGACCATTAAGCAGTGCAGACATAGAAACAACTCCAGAAATCACACTTAAAAAAAAATTATAAAATAAAATAAAAATTAAGCAGAGACATCAGCAGTCATACACCAAAACAGAGTGGAATTTTATAGATTTAGTCTAGTAAGTTGTTTAAAAATAATGAAATAAATAAATACAGCAACAACACTACTAAGAGAAAAATTCAAAATCTAGAATTGCTGTAATATACTATCTAAAATGTCTAGATCCAAAAAAATAAAAAAAAAATTAAGAGCAAAGAAGAAGAAAAGTGATTCAAGTTGGGAGGGAAAACTATCAATAGAAACTACCCCTGAGTGTGCTCAGTTGTTGGAGGTAGTAGGTAGCAATTTTCAAGCAGCCATTAAAATATTTTCAAAACACAAAAGAAAATCACGAGAAAGCATGATAATAACAAAAATATCAACAAGTCAATAAAAATTATATAAAATAACTAAATAGATATTCAAAAGTTGAAAAAACTAATTGAAATTAAGTTCACTAGAGATACTCAACAATAGATTTGATTACACAGATGAAGAATAAGCAAATTTAACAATAGATCAATAAAAGATATCCAATTTGAAGAATGAGAGAAAAAATATGGAAATGCATCAAACCACACAGAACTTTGGGCAACATAAAGCATACTGATATATAAGTTATGTGAGTTCCAGTAGAAGAGAAAGAAACAAAAAATATTTAAAGATCTGATGGCCAAAATCTTTCCAAATTTGATAAAAAACAATTATTCACATATCCAACCAGTTCAATGATTAAAAAGAGAATAAACACAAAGAGATCTATCTACACACAGAATAGCAAAACTTTTTAAAACAAAGACAATAAGACAATATTGAAGGTAGTAAAAGAAAAGTTACTCAATATGTGGAGAGGAAGCACTATACAATTAGCACTGACTTCTGATATGAAACAATGGAAACCAGAATTATATGAAAGAACATATATTTGAAGTTAAAAGGAAAAAAAAGTTAAAACCAAGAAGTCTATTTCCAACAAATCTATCTTTCAAAAAATGAGATAAAATGAAAACCTTTCCAGAAACGCAGACTGAGTGAATTTTATACTAGCATACATGACTTACAAGAAGTTCTTCAGATTGTCAGAAAAACTTCTCATAAGAATTTCTTAAGGGCATCTTTCAAGCTGAAAAAAAATGATATAAAGAGGAAATTCAAATCTACAGGAAGAAATAAAAAATAACCAAAAATTCTAGAAAATATAAAAACATCTAAATATTTTTTCTCTTACCATCTTATAAGTCATAAGATGATATGAAGAAATTATTATAACACTGAATTGTTCACTCTACATATAGATGTAATATATACAAAAATCATAAGACAAAGTAGGAAGAGGAAATTAAATTTCATTATAACAAAGTTTCTCTATTTTATAAGAACTGGCTTAGTATCAATCAATATTAATACATATACACACGTGTCACAAATTACATACACAAACAAGGAAAAAAGATTCTAGATATTATTCTCATCACATTTAATTTTAATTTTTAATATATTAGACTAAATGTGAAAATAATTTTAGATTGCCATTTATTAGTTGAAATATTTCCTAATGACTCTAAGTTAGGAAAAAAACCTGACAAAATTTTAAACACTTTTTTATTGAATTTTTCCTACTTGCCATAAATTCTTCTAATTGCTAAGAATACAATGGTAACCATTACTAAAAAATATCCCTTTGCCCTGTAGCTTACATTCTCAAGAACAAAGAAAATGTTGATAAAGTTGTCCACAATAAAATGAAAAATTTAAATGATAAAAGATAGTGTAAACAAAATTGACAAAACATAGACTGAAAAATAATATATGGTATGTACATAACAGGAAAAGAGTTTACTCAAATATGTACAAAACATGTCAACATGTCAATAAGAAAAAGGAAACCTGCCCAAAATGAGAAAGTGTGTAGAGAAAAATATTGAATAACCCAACAAATAAGCAAATGAAAGTTTCTCAAACTAATCATTAATTTTAAAAAGTTATTTAAAACAATATTAAAAAATAATTTCACATCTATAGGATTATACAATTTTAAAAGTTAGGACTAATATGAAGATGTTGGTGAAAACTAGAAAAAAAAGAACACAGTACGGTGAGTATAACTGAGAAGAAATTGGTAATATGTAATAAGGTTAAGAATGGCCACATCTTATGCTCTGTAATTGACCTAGAGAAACTCTCATACATGTGCAGAAGGAAGCATGGCTATCAGTGTCTATGGCAGCACTTACGTGCAATTATGAACACACTAAAACAGCCTAAAAGTGCACTTTCTTGGTAAAAGAAAAATAAATGTGGCTAATTCATACAAAGGAATATTACACTATAATGAATTAATGAGGCAGACTGAGAAAGATAGTTTTTTAAATATCATGTTAAGAAAAGAATGTTTTATAAAGGTAAAGAAATGCTATTATTTGACTTTTGTAAATATGCACAACTAATCCCACATGTTGTTTGTCTGAATATGTGAGCAGTTCTATATAAATATAAATTTTAGAGCTAAGATGTCTATATTCGCACTAGCTTGAAATTACTCATGAGATAGTGGAGAAGTAAACTATGAGGATTTGACCAACAGCTGTGCTTCTCAGAATTAAAAAAAAAAAAAAAAAAGCGATGAAGCTATTGTCAAATTGTTAATATTTTTCCAAACTTTTGTAGTCAAAGAATTGCATTTTGTGTTACTTGTGTACTTTTATATTTTTGAGTAATGTTATAATAATTTTAATATTAAAATTGGTATAAAACTAGGTTAACTTTTAATGCAGATCTTTTAAATATATGTTTCAGAAGGCCGTAGTGAATAAAAATAATCATATATAAAAATAAAGCTTTAAAAATCAGTCGAGGTTTCTCTCCAAATACTTCCATCGTTAACCCACCAGTGCACTTCGCTGTTTATTTAAAGATCAGTTACTGCTTGACAGAGACCAGGGAGGAAAGAAAAATCATTTGTGTTTCTGTTCAAGAGTCAATTAATTAGCAGCTAGGGATCTGAGAAACTTTCATGAAAATATAAAAAGACATTAACAATTAAATAACAATCAGAAAAGAAACCATTTTCAAAACTAGGACAATCTGAAAATAGATACATGATTTTTAAAAATCAAATTTACATGTAGATTTTTTCCCTTTCTTGAAAATACCTAGAAACCTAGTAAAAACTTAACAGTTGTTTTAACATATGTAAACCAACTTTTTAAAATTTTTTTATTTTTATTTTACATTAGTTTCAGATAAAGATCTATGCACCCCTATGTTCATGATAGCATTATTCACAATAGCTGATATATGGAAGCAACCTAAGTGCCCATTAATAGACAATTGGATAAAGAAATTATGGTACATCTACACAATGGAATATTATTCAGACATAAAGAGTGAAATCCTACCATTTGCAACAACATAGATGAACCTAGAGGGTATTATACTGAGTGAAATAAGTCAGACAGAGAAAGATAAATGCCATATGATTCCACTTATATGTGGAATCTAAGGAACAAAAGGAACAAACTAAATGTAAAACAACTTTCTTGAAGTAGGTTCACCTTCCAGGAATGGAACATAAATGCATAATTTGTAGTTCTATATGCAATTATACATGCATATGTATACACACATATATACATATATGCATACATG
>NW_011888786.1:14667976-14673824 GCF_000151845.1 Pteropus vampyrus | reverse complement strand
TTGATAAGCAAGGTCCTAGGAATAATAAATGTTGATTGCTACTTTCAGTAATACTAGAGCTTATGGAACATTTATGTATTATGTAAGTAGAGAGGAATAAAGTAGAAAAAATCAGGTTCCAGTGTTCCTATTTAATATACTTTTTAAATGGCACATTTAATGTGTCATTCTTTGGATAACATATTTCACTGTATTCATTTATAAAATAATTTTTTTCTGTAACAATTTTGTTTCTTTTTTATTATTATTTTTTATTATTTATTTATTTTTATTTTTTAGGTGAGGCAACCCTTCGTTGACCTCACACACTGCAAGGACCTTGTCAGCTTACAATCCCTTATATTTTTTAATTTTTTACACCTACAGCACTGGATCTTCCTATGTGGTCTCTCATCCAAGTACTAACCAGGCCTGACCCTGCTTAGCTTCCGATATCAGACGGGATTGGGTTTGTTCAGGGTGGCATGACTGTAGACACAATTTTGTGTAACATTAGAAAACTCCATGGGGCAGCATTTCCATTATATGCCCTCCTAAACTTTATTCAAGGAGAAACCTGTCACAAGAAGGGAAGTTATCTGACAGTCTCCAGCTGCAGCTGCTTTCAGGATGTGCCTCAGCTTTTGTGCCTCGACACACAACAGAATGACTGTACCCCTCCAGTGATTAATCATCATGTTGCTATAGTAAGTTCTCACTTAACGTCATCGCTAGGTTTTGTAACTTTAAGCCAAATGACATTTAATGAAACCAGTTTAACCATAGCTGATTGATATAAACAAGAGTTAGGTTCCTATGGCATTCCATCAACTCTCTAATAAAAGGATGTTGAACAAAACAGCATTATTTGAAGATCTGATGTGCAAGGATTCGACATTTCAAATCACCTGGAATTATCTGAAAGACATCTAAATAATGCAATTCTCTGTTAGACTAGCTAGGATTTTCTCAAAGCTAAATCTTAAATAATTTTCTACTAAAAACTAGCTAAAATTTGTCTTAAGTCTCCAGATATTTTAATAAAAAAAAAAATTAGCCTTTTTTTTTTAAAAGAGAAAAGCAATGACTCTAACAGTTGGCACATAATATGTTTAATAATAATATATTAGTAAGTATCTATTGAATTAATACCCTGCTTTCTTTAAAAGAGAATATTAATACAACTCATTTATTTATTTGTTAATGACTCTTGTGACTAATCATAGTATTGGAAGGCAACGTAGCACTTTGCTCCTTAGTCTAATTTATCACAGGTTTTGACCAGATAGAAGTACCCAATTAGTCTCCCTGTTTTAACTTTTGCTCCCTTCAAGTAACTATATATTCTACAGGAAATAATACAAGAAAACTATGAACAATTTTATGTCAATAAATTTAACAAATTTGACAAAAAAGACAAATTTCTTGAAAGATACAAACTATAAAACTTCAAGAAGAAATAACCTGAATAGTCTAATATCTATTTATTACATTAATTAGATATTAAATTTTTAGGGCGGGGGGAACTTAAACAGAAAGACACCTCTAGGCCTTGATGGCTTTCTGGATAAATTATACCAAATATATAAGGAAGAAATAACTTTAATTCTGCATAAATTCTTACAAATACATAAAAAAAAATAGAGAATACTCCTAATTATTCTGAGGTTAGCATCAGCCTTATAATAAAACCAGAAGAAAATAAAGACATGACAAGAAATAAAAACCTTGCAGATCAATACTTCTTATGAACATATATACAAAAATTCCAAAAAGTATTTTCTCAAATTGGGTCCAAAAAACACATAAATATATAAAAATTTGGTTTTGAAAATCAAAATGTGGCACAAAAATTTGAAGGTGACAGATATGTTTATCTTCTTAATTGAAGGGATGTCTTCACAGGATATACACATGCCAAATTATATCAAATTGTACATTTTAAATGTATGCAGTTTTCTCGTATGTCTATTAAATCTCAATAAGCCTGCTAAAAAATAAAATAGTTGCGTTAGACACAATGTTTGGGGGTAAACCTACATAGCAATGCATAAGTAGAAGAGTGTGATAATACCCATTATCTCTCTCACTTGGGTTGGGTAGCTTTGAGCCTGAGCTCTTACACTGGCTTGTGGAGTTTCCCTATGTGGTAACTTGGTTGATATTAAATCCTTTTGCCCATTTGTAAATAGGTCAGTTAGGCTTTGGTTAATACCCAGTCAGTTAAGCTATGGTAAAATAGATTCCCTTTAGGACAGGCCTAGCTAAGAAGAGCTTTGGGCATATTTCAAAAAAGTTAATTTTCCTCAACCCCTGCTGGAAACACAAAGGAATTTTTCTCTGATTTTAAGAGTGAGAATCTGGTAGAGTTCCTGTAGGTAAAACTTCTTGACATTGGTCTTGGCGATGATTCTTTGGATATGACACCAAAAGCACAAGCAAAATCAACAGAAAAGCTAAAATCAACAATTGGGACTATATAAAACATAAAAGCTGCACAGCAAAAGCAACAACAGAATAAAGAGGCAACCCATAGAATTGGAGAAAATATTTGCGAACCTCACAAGGGGTTAATATCCAAAAATATAAAAGGAACACATACATACAATTAGACAGCAAAAAAAAATCTAAATAATTTTATTAAAAATGGACAGAGGACTTGAATAGATTTTTTTCCAAAGAAGACATACAAATGACTAACAGGCAATGAAAAGGTGTTCAAACTCACTAAACATCAGGGACATGCAAATGAAAACCCCAATATTGATATATCACCTCAATATTATCACACAATATAATACCTTCTTGAAATTCTTTCAACGTTTAACTTTTGAAAATATTCGGAGACTTGTAACTCCACTTTGTTCATTTAACTGCTGTATAATTTTCCATTTCATTAGCAAGTCACAAACTTATTTATCTATTTCTCTTGGAGGACAGTGATTTTTCCCACTTTTAAAATATTCAAACAGTACCACTATAACATACTTCCTGTGCACTTATGCTAGAGTTTCTCTGCAAGTTGAATTATTGGAATATTGGTGCTTGGTGTTAAAAGACCTTCATTTTAATTACTCTAATGCCCACTTTAATTTGCATTTCTCTGAATAGCTGTGAGATCCAGCATTTATTTATTTACTTATTTATTTGCCACCTAGATTTCTGCTTCCATGAATTAATTGTTTATAT
This sequence comes from Pteropus vampyrus, assembly GCF_000151845.1. Taxonomy (NCBI): domain Eukaryota; kingdom Metazoa; phylum Chordata; class Mammalia; order Chiroptera; family Pteropodidae; genus Pteropus; species Pteropus vampyrus. Next base: position 14,670,656 of record NW_011888786.1, on the reverse strand, counting down.
TATTTATTCTGTTGTTTTTGCCATTTTGTTATTGATTTTAAGTGTTTTTTATATAGTCGTGATGCCAATCCTGTCATTTATTTTACTACAAGTATCTTCTACCTGTCTGTGGTTTCTTTTTTTTTTTCCCCCCCAGGTTTATTTTACTGCTTACTCTGTGTTTGAGAAAGAAAGTCTGCTGCCCAGTGGGTTATAGTAATTGGAAAGGCAAAAGTGACAATGTTTGGCTGAGTCTGTTCTGCATATGAGTCCAATAAGTACAGATCTTTGATTGTAGATTGACCCTAAATTTGACAAGTAGAAAGATCTTAACTTAGCAATTTCTCAAATAGAATTCAAATGCTATCACCTTTTTCGATTTTACAATTCAGTTACCTAGATTTGAGACAGTGTTATAATCAATCATGCTTCATCATTCTTGGCAAATGAAGCTTTTTTCATTTTCTTTTCTTTTTCAGGAAAAACAGATGAAATTATTATTTTACACTTGCTCAAATAAATGTACTATGCCTATCTTAGGTTAAGTTTCTGACAGTCCTTATGGAAGGTACAGTATCTCTGGATGCTGTTCCTGTGGGTTGTCTCACAATGCATTCTTTCTCAGGCTCCTGAAGACCCAGACATGAAGGGCTATTTGCCCCTATTCAGAAGATTATTCATCAACTATTTTGTGAAGAGGCTTTTCAAATATGGCTATGCTCAGGTATTAAGATTATTTCTTTTATATTAATCTACAATCAATCACATTGCAACAAATATTAAAGGTTTTGCATATTTTGTTGCCTTCAGTATTTACCAACTGTGTCATTTAATTAAGACATGTCCCTGGACTTCTCTAAATCTTTTTTTTTTTCTCACTTCTAGAAGCTTTTAATATATATATATATATATATATATATATATATATATATATATATATATTCCTTTTAATGCCTGGAACTTCAAATTGAACAACAACAAAAAAGTCATTTCAAAAGGCAACAGCTTTAAAAGATTATTTCAGCTTTATAGACCTAAGAAACTCCTCAAAAGGAGCAGTTATGATCCAAGCAATTGTATTTAACTGCCAAGAACACATGTACACTATTTGATGATGTACTAGTTCATAGGGAAATAGAATACCTTTTTTGTCTGGAAAAAATAACTTATTAACTTATTTGAAGTGGTGGAAGTAATCTGAGTGAGAGTTTAAATTAAAAAAAAAAAAATTCCTCAATTGTTCAGCATACTAAAAAGGAGAATAACTTGGAATGTGATGGAAAAGTAGTAAGGGAAAGCCACAAAATTTAAGGGCTAGTTATTGCTAGAATGAGTGGTAATAGGGAAAATTGCTAATACTCAAACAAGAAAAAGGGAAGTTGGAGGTGTGAAATTTTTTTTGGTTGAAATAGTATTCTCTGCAAGACATAAATCTTCAATGTAATATATAAAAAACAAGAGGATATACCAATCGTGGAGCCCATCTATGAAAAATGGATAATATATATTTGACAAAGTCATTTCCTGAGTTTCCCCAGCATATATTCAACCATCTAAATATTTTGCAAATATTTTAGTCTTCCTCAAGGAATTGACAGCCTCATTGAGAATATATACTGGAACTGCATAAAACTGCTGAATGACCATAAATGACCATACGAAGATTGTGAATGAAAATATGAACAAATTATAAACAGTAAATAGGGGCAGAAAATGAATATAGCAAAGAAATTATCTGTTTGATTCAATAAACAAAAATTTCTTGAGAGCCAAAGTGAGTAGACTGAGGTACCTGGATATTGGCAATAAAATGCTGGAGGCTAATAAAATGAAAGCTGTTAGAAATGCCTATTTTCATAGGTATTTCTTTCTGAAAAATATTTATGCTGGAGTTAAAATTTGTGGACTGTGCTAGAAGTAGGATTTTAAGCATCAGCAGTCAAGTGAACAGACGGGACACAACTTTAATCAGGTTATGCAGTAGAAATGTTTTAAAGATGCATTGAAGCACAAATTCAAACGACACAGCACAACTGTGTGCTATAGGAGGGCCACAGCTGCAGCCTGGCCTCCTGGCAATTACTTATGGTTCTTGTCAAGCGGCGCTATCAGACAAATTTGATTTGTTGCAGTTAAATGAGGGTGTCAAAAAGAAAGCAAAGGTGTCTCTAAAGCTAACAAGGCTAAAGGCAAAGTTCATTTTGAAGCTGATTTTCTTTTTCCTCCACACAGTCACTCCCTTATATATAAACTTTGTTAAATTTCCAGCCCTTGTTACATCCACGTCTCTTCTCTATTTAAATTTCTTTCATGAATAAAGACTACTTAGTTTATTTAATATGGCACTAACCATTGCTGTCTCACTTTTTCAATTGATCTATCTTGAACATTGTTTTTGAAATGCCCCATCTACTGTTTGAATTCTCCTGTGGTCTGATTAGGCCAAGCAACAGTTCACAAAGCATTTTTACAAGAGTGTGAATTGAAGTGTCCTCTCTTGTAACGAAATAAAACATTTCGTGTTTTATACTTTACATGGTTTATAACAATTGTTGGTATCTTTCTAAGACAACATTTAAAAATATAGCATCTTAACAACTGCAAGTAGCATGTCTGGATATTAAGAAATGTGATATCTATACATTTATATTACATAATTTATACAAATTGTATCTGTTGCAGTAAAGTGGATGCATTTGCA
>NW_011888786.1:14622375-14665666 GCF_000151845.1 Pteropus vampyrus | reverse complement strand
GAGCCTAACTAGTTGTTGAATATAACAAGCAAATGTCTTGAACCAACTGCCGGTAAACTCCTGAGGGGAAAAAAAATAAAGCTTAGTTTACAAGCCTGGAAATATTCTAAAGACTTTCTATTAGAGTTAGTCGAAGCACAACTGATATACTTTTTGTTATACACAGTATTTCAAATAACAGACATTCCAGAATTTTCAACAACCATAAAAGATCCAATGACACATGAAAACCTAGATTGCAGTGCGACTGATTCCTACTATTTACGAAGTGCAGCTTAGATTCTTAGAATCAAAAAGAATGATTCTTCTCATCTCTAGGACACGCAGATTTACAGTATTTTATATTTAATGCCAGGAAATTTATATTCTTAAGCTATAAAATAAACATACTTTTATGTACATATATTGAATATACAACACAGGATACCATTTATAATCTCATGTTTCAATGTCAAATATTTATTTCTTTTATATTGCGCTTGGTTTATTTTCTGTTTTTGGTCTATGTTAAAGATATTGAAACAAAGTTTTTTATGAGAGCACATTGAAATGATCGGAAACCAAAGATCGCATGAAATGGACATACATAAATTTATCAGTCATTACTTTGATCTGTAAAGTTTAGTTACAGGGGAAACGTGATAAAAGGAAAATGTCTTAGACTTCGAATCAGACAAGTATGGGATTGTAGTCTTCCATTTGGAATCTCTGTGACCTCAGGTAAGTTACATAAACTATCTATATACCTCATCAATCAGACATTGTGGGCTACTCTTCAGGAGGGAGTATAATTTCCGGTAGGCAGCTTCAGATACGGGCAATTTCTAAGGAGGAAGACGACCCCCATCCTTTATCAGGCAGCACTCTCAGCAGTGGAAGGTGAAATAAATACCTCTGTTCTGAAGGCGAATTGAAACAGAGCATTGCAATCGTCATTTATTTTGCTAATTCTTTATTTTCCAAACCAAACGTTCAACTAAAAATAATAAACTCCTCCTCTTTAAATTTTATAGATCATGTCTGTACAAAAATGCTCCCATTTATTATAATTATTTGACACTGCTTTCTTATCATTGACTTCTTACATAAATAATACAGTTAAAGAAGCAGTAGTTCGTCAGTTCAGTGTGTGGAATTTGGAGTTAAATTGTTTGGACTCATGCCTTAGTTCCACCAATTATTAACCATATGAGAAGTTACTGAAGCTTTATCTCTCTGTACTTAATTTTCCTAATCCACAAGATGATGATAATCATAGTTCTTACTTCACAGATGGTGAGATTTGATGAACTTTAATAACACATAGAAAGTCCTTATTGGCACCTGGCATAAAATTGTCACAGCTTTTATTACTATATCCTGTGTTGTTCTGTAGATTCCTCTTTGACATGACTTAATATTTATTACTATACTTCACATGTTTTGTTGTTATGGAATAAGACAAATTCAAACTCCACCATTGTCATTGAAGAGTTTTATAACATCAAATCCCTCCCAGAATTGTTTTATTACATGAAAAATGGATTAAAAAGAAAAACATCCCTTCTGTCTGATTTTGAAAAGCACATAATATATATGAAAACACTCTATCCTCCACCCAAAAAATTCATTTTAAATGTTTCTAACATACCGTGCTTTCTCATATCCCTTGGCTTTTGCATAAAGGCTGTTTTGCCTATTTTTTCCTTCTCTTTCCTATGTTCTAACTTCTCCTTGCCCATTAAATTTCAGGTTTATTCTTTCTCAGTGAAGTTTTTTTTATAGCACTTCATTTAGTGGCTAATGCTCCCATGACACCCTGTAGCTAACAATAATATCGTCTGTATCGTACTTTTTTGTAATTATGTTTTGTGGGGTGGTTTGTTGTGGTTGTTGTTCTTGTTACTGTTTGTTTGTTTTTTTTATATGACTTGACAAGATTGTTCTTTAAAGAAAGGCTTTGATAGTTCCAAAGATAGCCCAGAACCTGAATCACTTATTAATGAGTATGGTGGGACAGGATGGAAAGGGATGGGACAGAACGGGACCAGACGGGACGGGACGGGACGGGATGGGATGGGATGGGTTGAGATGGGGTTTATGAACTGAGCTAAACTTTTCAAAAACAGTTGGATCTCAGGAAATGACTTACGATAACTAGCAAAATATTAATTTCTATTTTACTAGTAGAAATCCATCTCATTTTCTGCCAAAATTATCATAATTATTTTTTCCTAGATTGGTTTTCTTATCTACTTCAAAATTATTTCTGTTCCTTTCTCTAATAGCTTCGCACAAATCTAGGCAAATTCCCCTCTGTATTTCTAATGACCTTTCAAAGTATGTTCACAATGCAGGTACTTTTTGAATGTTTCTTATTCAATGTAACAAACAACAACAACAACAACAACAACACTTAAAAGTGGGAAGAAGACTACCTGAAGTGACTTATTGTTTTATATAAATTCTATCTCCCTAGATGAAGGCACACATGCGCACGCACGCACGCGCACACACACACACACATACACACACACACACACGTACACACACATCAATGGTGACCGAGTTCATATTTTTATAAGTAGTTGTAAGGGCTGTTGAAAATTTCTAGCGGATCCTATATTTCTCACATTATATTTACATTTATAGTTGGAACCATGAAATTGGTCCGCCTCATTTTTCTAAGGACTGCAACAAAGTGAAAATAATAGGCTAGAACATGGAAGCGTTATAGGTGTCACGACACTTAAGGAACCATAATTATTCGTAGAAATCGTTACATTATTTGATTAGTACTCGCAATATATTTTTTAAAATAGGCTCTGTCTATACTATAACAATTGTGTCTCATTCTTTTAGTTTGTTTTCTCCTAACTTTATGGTAGTCCTTTTTGAGGATTTGGTGACAACAGTATCTTCTAATTAGCGATAAATAGAACAAAAATTGCAAAAAAATCACAGACCAGATTTTGTTTAGTAATGCATTCCTTCCTACTCTCATACATTTCGTTGACTTTGCAGAATTAGGAGCAGTGATTCTGGGTCAAATGAAGTTTCATATGCAAGGTTTGATAAGTTTCATTCCCATTTAAACCTTCATTAAACTCCCAAATTAAACTGTTTTTCTAGAGACAGGCGGTTCATCTTTAACAAGTGCAGCAATACTGCTTAGTGACCCATGCATATTTTCACAGAAATATAAGAATAATGATGTTGCCCTTACTTTAACGGTGATATGATGGCGTTCACTCTCAATTACCTAGGAGCGATTGTCCATTTTGCTCATTATTTCTAACCTTTACTTCTTTTTCCTTTTCCCCTGTCTTAACATTTTTGGACTTTGCACTGTACCAGCAGAAAAATGAAGAGAAAAATGATGAAATACAGAATATAAATGGATATTGTGTTGTCATTTCTAGCTTTTTAAAAGTGAAACTATACTGAAATACTTGCATCAATTTTTGATCACTTGGCTTGTCTTTATAGATTTTTCCTTGCATTGCCACCAAAAAAAATGGCTGAGTAAATTAATAGACTAAAAATTCCAAAGGAGACAATTAAAATGCCTAGTAGGAGAAACTTACATTAATTTTAGCACATCAATTATTTTTATGAAACAATGGATTTCTAATAATTACAAATTAGACATATATATTAAAGTCATTCTCTACAAGGTCTCTGTGTAAAGTTACTTATTAGACTAATCTAAATCACCATATAAAGCTAAAATTAATGAAAATTATATATTCTTCATGACATGTTCCTATTTTGTATTTGAATTCATGTCCGATTATTTTGGATTAATGATGTTTTATTTTATTTTTTCCAATGCAATTTAGATATTATTAGGTATTCAGTGACTACATCCCTTTTCCAGATATAACATAAAGGTAATTTCTTTTATCCTCCACACCGGAACATCCTGTATACCAATGCAAGGCTAAATTACCCCCAAAAATGCTCTTTCAAAAGCCATCTGCACTTTATTTGCACAGGTCAGTATAATCTAGTCCCAAGGTATCCGTCAAATCATATTTCCCACTATTCTCCAATTGTTAAACGCCACACTACTTAGGTCAGCTTCCTCACTTTCTCACAAATATACCATCTGGTGTTAAATTCCATTTTCTGATATAGTTTTCATCACTGGTAGTATACTTGCATCGATTTTGTGTCTTTTCTCAAAAAAGTGGATGTATAAGGAAGTGAAAAAGACATGGTTTCATAAAATAAAAACAGTAAATGTAACAATAAAAATTACAATGATAATAAAAAGTAAACACATAGTGATTACAATGTACAGTGATTTCTTTTGTACTTTACATATATTATCTCATTTAGTTCCTCACAACAACCCTACTTATGAGGTACAAATTATTATGATTATATTGATTTTATGCCCTGGAAATCAAGGTCTAGTTGTTGAAAAAATTACCCAAGTTCACAAAACTGGTAAGTGAAGGTGTCTACTCTTTTGGTCAGAAATCCACATTCACTTTGACATTTATTTGCCTGTGACATTATATAGGTGACATAACCTCTCTGATCCTTTATATCTTTCTTTTTAAAATTAATTTATATTCATTTGTATACATGATTCACTTTAGCCATTTCTCCAAGGAGCCCTGGAGAATGGTTTAAAACCAAGATCTATGGGGCTAGGTATGCTCAGTGTATCAGTTAGTTTTTTTACTCCCAATTGTTCTTAGCAGATAGAGCTAAAAATACATATACTTACATCTATATCTGTTTCTGTATCTATCAGTTACATTAAAGCCTACAAGTATGTATTGATCCTTTAAATGTATAACACACAAACACACACACACACACACATACACACACACATACACACACACAGGAATTTATTTTAGTTTCTTCCCTTATAACTTCCTTCTCCAATATTTGTGAACCCCAATTTAATTATATATCAGCTTATTAATAGTTTGTGAATGCTGATCTATAATTGAATTTTATTCAAATAACAATGAGATTACTATTCATTTTGACCTCATATGATTAACTTCACATTTTGGGAATGTAATTATTTATCCCACATTTGAATATTTCCTGCTGTTAAAGATTTGAGCTAGTTTTTAATCAATATGACTACATGACGTCACTATTACATTTAAATTAAAGTTGAAAATTGAAGGAAAATATACACAAAGCAAGAAGTTGATGACATGTTAAATCATTAGACTTAATTCTGGGATTTTTCTTGGGAGGTATTTGGAATTTCAACCAAATGTATTTTCCTGCATGTCTTTAAAGACAGTACAGTTGACCGCTGAACAACATGGGGGTTAGGGATGCTGATCTTGAGTACAGTCAAAAATCCACATTTAACTTTTGACTCTCCAAAACCTTAACTATTAGTAGCTATTGTTGACCAGAAGTCTTATAGATAACGTAGTCGATTAACACATATTTTCTATATGTATTATATACTGTATTCTTAACAATATAGTAAACTAAAGAAAAGAAATGTTATAAAGAAAATCATAAAGAAGGGAAAATAATTTACAGTATTATTGGAAAACATCTGAGTATAAGTAAACCTGCGTAGTTCAAATCCATGTTGTTCAAGGGTTAATTTTATTTCTAGTCTTTATGCTTAATTAGGATAAGATGAATGTCTTATTGATTTCCAAACCTGAAGGATACATATCACATGTAAAATCATAGTAGAGCATACCTGTGTGATCAATGTTTGAAATACAATAAGATAGTATCAGTTAGGCTCATCAGTTAAACAAGAACTATGCCCATGTCTACTTCCTTCTGTTAACTGGGTGACCCAAGGTTTTTCCACATTCAAGCCTGGAATTTTTAAAGGGTCTTAAATGTAGAGATTAAATTTAAACAACGCCTCAGATGCAGGCTAATCTTATCTAATGAAATTTATGAAATGGCTCTAGAATATAGCACTGGGCACCTGAGGAGAGATAATTTATAGCTGAATTGATAAAGCTCTAACTTTATGTCTGGAGATGCCTATATGTCTGTTTTTTGGTTTTTTTTTTTTTCTGTTTATTTTCATTTGTTTGTTTGTTTTTTGACTCTTGTCTAAGATAAAGGCAATGGAATTTATAATGTACTTTTTAAAGTCAAAAACTCTCCTGGTGATTTTGCCCCACTCAGGGTTAGCTTTTTTACTGATGGCTCAGCTATCTCAAACAGTTTGACAAGCCTGGCTTGACCATTTAAAGAACCACTTTGTGTGTTTTCCAGGTTGCTCCTCTGAAGCTAAGATCCCTCACACAAACTTGGCAGTTTAGTCATATACCAAGTATAATTTAAGTGCACAGAGATTGTCTACCGAGCCTCTAATCCTTGCTGGAATTTTACTTCCCTTGCTGTTCTGTATGTTTTACATTTAAACAAAATCCTCACATGAATATACTCTGTGGAGTCTGTTAGGGTTTTGAAAAATCCTGACAGAGAAAACAATATAGCACCATACTGACTGTTCCAGGTAATACTGAAATATAAATTCAGTCAAGCCTAATATGGATAAAAGATGTGAGAAAGTAGGTAAGAAATTCAAACTTGATAAAATGAAACTCCAAAGATAAGATCTAATGTTAAATAAGTAACTCATAACAGAACAAACAGATGGCTCTGTTCCTCCCTGAAAATATAATCCTTACAAGGTTCATAGTAGACCTGTTTTGATCCAACTAAAGGAAAATTTTACATGTCTTCATCTGTGTTTTAACTGGGGTAAGTTACAGAGTTCCCATAATGCCTGATTTTTCCTCGTATCTTGCAAAAGGAACATTGATCCCTGCAGGGAATAGAGGCTTTAAGATTCCATTTAACTTCTTGTTGAATGGGATCAAACCATATCCCTAGATGTTCTCTACTTTGTTGCTTTACTCAAATGTGCTTATTGCAGTAAGTCTAGGCATATTCTTAGAAACGAGATGATCTATAATTCAAATTCCAGTTCTAACACTAGCTAAATTATATTTTGTTCCATTACAGTCCTTACCCACAAAATGAGGATAATAATTCTACTTCTTTTGTGGAATTTTGTGCATTAATGAGACAATGCACAAAACATATCAATATAATACAGTATTATAAGGGCTCAATAAATGCCAGCTTATTTTATATTTCTACTCACGTGGTTAGATAGTCTTCTCCACAAAGTCTGGCATAACAGAATTAATTTACCATTAAGTTAATGCTAAGAATATGTAGCCCATGTGCTCAGGATATCTAGTCCCTAAATCAAACATACGTAGCACCATCATATTCCAACTAGATTTAAAATGACTGCTTGTGCTAAAAATCAACATGACTAGGGCCACGTGTGTATGTGGTCCCAGGACATATTCTAGGGCCACCCAGTTCCCCTTTTCTGAAAAATGTTACTGTGCTTTCCCGTGGACATTATACAGTAAGATATAACAATCCAAATCCCAGGCATACATCATTGGTTGTTCTTTCCGAACTGTAGAATGCCACGTTCACTGTGTGTTCATAATATTTTCTATATTTGGGTTAAATTATTATAACTCAAATTTTAAAGGGGTTCTTTATTGCTTAGGTGAACACTTGAATAATGACTTGTATTTTATATCTTATTACTATCCTAATCTCTTGAAGATTTCAGGGAAAAGAGTTAAAAATGAAACTATTTATAGAATTAATAACATATATAAAGGTTCACATCTTGAAATGTTCGCTAAGGGTTTCCATTTGACTTTGAAATCAGACATTGACACTTTACAAATATTTGGTTGATAAAACAAAATAAATAAAATGGTTAGCATTTGCTTTAGAGTAAGAAAACATTCACACACAGTGAAAGATTTAAATGTACTTGACCTGTGTTATTTCTTTTAAAATACTTATTTGTATGAAAGAGGAGGGCATTCTACATGATTATTAACTTCAGAGACATTTAAAGTATTTGAAAGGAAGTGCATTATTTGAGAATAGCACAAAAAACAGGACTGTCAGGACTTGCTGAAATTTTATTAATGACAGGTGATTTGATAAAATATGCTATCTACTGAAAGCTCAAATCTATTTGGTAAGAATTATATTTTTGCATTGAAAATTAGATATTCTAGGGTAATTTTGCCCTTTGAAAGAAACAGTAGGTATAAAGAATCTATCTTCCTTTGAATATTAAATTAAATGTTACCAAAGTCACTAGTACCTTCAGTTCCTTTTTGAAAATTCAAGTAATTAGAATTGTAAGAACTTTGGAAATTTTTTAAAAATAAATAAATAATGGTATTTATATATGAGACATCAAAGTTACGAGAAGTCCAACCACAATAAAAATATAATTTGATAGGCATATGTTAAAAATAACTAACATTTTGCCCTAGGTTGAAATAAATACTTTGTTTCATCTCCTATATATTCTATAATGGTAAAGGTTTAAGAGAAGTGAGATGGCCAAGATTCTAACATAGCTGCCATGATTTCCACCCTCTGGTGAATACACCATAAATAATCTCTTCCTCTTGAGTATGGGCAGATCTGTGATTATTACAGGATATCACTCTTATGATTTCATCCCTAATCATTTGACTTTGAGCTAATTAAAAGGAAATTAATTTAAGTAGACCCGACTTAATTAGGTAAGCCTTAAAGATATAAGAAGCATCAATGGACTCCCTTCACTGAAAACTGCCATGTTATAAAGAAGATCTTGTAGCAAGGACCCAAACTGACACAGAGGAGCTGAGAGTATTCCCAGGCCAAGAGCTCATAAGACATGCTTTTGTTTTACACTCTTATTTCTCTTCTTTAGAACATGGACATGAAAGTGAGCCATTTTTGACCAAGACTGCTGAATTAATGGAGTATTAACATGGGAGTCATTTCATTCCCTTAAATATCTTATGATCTGATGGGCGAATAAAATTAAGTACAGAACAAACAATTCAAGCTTGCATTTAATAAAATTCCATAGAATGTGCACATACTAACACAAATACCAATAGTAAATTATCAAAAAGATATTATTATGTCCATAATGCAGATATACTAAAACATCCAAATAAATTATATTTCTTTTAGAAATATTTTCATTAAAAAAACTGAAACAATGAGTTGTTTAGTTAACCTTAGTTTATCATACAGTTCAATTAATAGAACATATTGGTTAATCATGATTTTGTAACAATCTATTTATTTCCATTCCATGTGCTAAAAGGCATTAATTAGACTAATGTCTCACAACCAGTCAATTCATTTCCATCACAGTCACTTATTAGGTCGTTTCTATGTGTAGGATTATACCAGGATGAATAAGGGATGTTCCACATCCAAACGAAGTCTGGTTTCCAGTATTAGAGACATATAAAGAAATAAATTTAATACAATGTGGTAAAAGCTATTATGAAGGAGAATAGAGGAAGGACACCTGACCTAAGCTAAGAGGTCAAGTAAAAATCTTATAGGAGATAATGCCTAACAATTTGAGGTAGAGAGTAAATGGGGGAGAGAAAGAAATTCCATGAGAGCAAGATGGATCACCATGTAGAAGACATGCTGAAATTTTGGGGAAACCGTATGAAGTTTAGGCCTATTAGATTATAATACAAAGCAGAAAGTGGCAAAGATAGGAAAGACAGGAGGATAGATACCAGATAATGAATGGCTTTATATGTCACATAAAGAAGTGGGATTCTACACTGCAGTTAATGAAAAGAGTGGGAAGCACATAAAATGGGAATCGAGGGGAGAGTAGCAATTAATCTTCCTTAACTGTGGTATTGTTTACACTTTATGTTAAAAAGTCTGATAGTGGTGTACAGCTTCAATTTGATATTAAAAGGCAGTTTTGACAACCTGTAGATCCTGTAATGAGAGGATGAGAATCAATTGATACACTATATTAGAAGAAATTCTGAAAATTTTAGCTGTGATATTTAAATGCATATTAATGATCATAAAAAATGAAGTTATTAGTGCAATGGGAAAAACATATATAATTACTAATAATTACTAAACTTTGCATAAGACCTTGCAATTTAGGTTTATGCTATGTACTATAGAATAGTATTAAGAATGGACGATATATCTAACTAGGAAAGAAAAAAATTCTGACTAACTTAAAACAATCCAAACTAGTAATTTATTCAAGAAGTGCACATATCACAGTCTCTTGAATCAGAAAGTGTTGAATTTCAATTCTTTCTTTTATAATTTTCCACCTATGAGACCATAGCAAAAAAATGTGTAAGTGCTTCTAACTTGTCTTTTTCTTTATAACAGGAAAAATGTGGTTCTCCATATTTAAACCATTAACCTAATACTTGACAAAAAAAATTACAATCAATATTAGTTTTCATTTAAATAGCAAAATAATATGTAAAATCCTATTTATATTTTAATAAGGTTAATATCTTTCCAAGGAAAGTCATTTATAGACTACAGTCTTCATATTTACTAACCAAGCTTCTCATTATTTGAGTTTATTTAAATATAGGCTAGAAACAGTTTACATAAATTTCTATGGGAAGTATTACTTTAGTGCTAAATATTATATTGCAAAGAAGATGTGTTGACTTGTCACCTTAAAATGTTTATATAATATAGAAAGCATCCATAAGAGCAGTTTCTTTCTATAGCTGTGAATGTTCAACTAAATCCACATTGTGATCTGACCTGGATCACACAAAGAGCAAGAATGACAAATCCAGTATGAAGGTCAGAGCAGCTTCAAACCTAATCCAATACTCTGTATAGTGAATTGTGAAACTTTTGAAGAACTTGCTAATTCCATGGAAGTTTATGTTATGGCAGTTTATGTAATTGATCCTGCATACAAGACAAAAATACTGATGGCTCAGCACTCTACAGATCTGTAGGCATTGTATCTTCCTGGATAATTGCATGAACAAAGAGAAAGACTCCTCACTGTCTGCATTCATTCCTTTATACATAGGGATAAAAAAGAAAGAACAAAAGAAATCTACTCTTTTGATACATAAAGCTAAAGATATTATTTAAAAAGACAGCACTATTCAAGTTTACTTTTAAAATTGGCTTATAAATTCAGATAACAGATTAATTATAGCATTTTAAAAATTGCAAACTAATAGCATTTAAGTAGTTAAATATATTTGCCTTGTAGAAAAAGACATCCAACTATACACATAGACACCGTGTTTGGAAATAAAATTTTGGTAGCTATATATATTTATTTGTTTTTGTACATATAGTGTTTGTAAAATGCAATTATATTTAAGGAATTAAGGATATTTGTAAGTAAAGATAGAAATCTGAAAGTTTTGATATGTTTAAGAAGGTAGATTATTAAAAAAATATGGAATTGTAGATGAAATGCATGTAATCAAAAAAGTTTATACATTTTTGGAAAACAAATGTAAATGATGCTGAGGTTGAATAGATTTAGGAATGTCCAAAGGAGTTATTAATACATATACTGGCACCAAATACTATAGATGTTTGAGAGTAATTAACAACAATCACTTTTAGGAAAACACGAAAACCAAAGGGAAAGAGTAAAAAACTATTTGTCTTAATTTTTACAATGCAGAGAACCTCATGATCCCTTTGAACAATTTGGTTTCCCAAACTATTAGTCATAATAATTATGATGACTCCATTGTTAAACATAGTGCTTACCACTGTGAGTGTGCCATGCTTTGAAATATTTTCAATAGTTGTATTTAGCAGATAATTTACACCAGCAATTTAGACAAAACAAGTTCAAATAGCCTGAGATTTACGTTTAGCACTGGCCCATTCAATTGTTTTACAAAGATAAACACATAAAACTAGTTATTTTAGAATCACAGGTCCATAAACGATCTTTTTCAAATTTATTTTTGGGAAATGTCATCAGGTGCTGCAAAGCACATTAATATAATATGTGTTTAGTCATACTAAAAGAATCTCCGAAACAGTGTCTGGACTTAGATATAAATTTAGCAAATCTTTGTAATTTACATTGAGTTGTTTAATATAATTTAAAATACTCAAGAAATACAGTTCCTGTGTATTTTTAAGTCAGATCTTTTTTTAGATTAATTAATTACTTTGCTGTGGTAGAGCACATTTTCTTTTTTTAGGAAGAGACCATCCCAAAGGATTTGTACTCATTACAGGGAAGTTAAAAACTCCAAAGGAAAAAAAAAGAACAAAACTCCAGACTTAGGAGGGCTATTTGAGTCCCCTTTGTCAGGCATAGGGCATGTCAGCCATCCAACGTGCCTGATTAATTACTGTCATCTAATCATGAAGGTCTTAATTTAACTATCTTTACCAAAATGAGTACTAATTTAAATGTCGCATGTGTTTGTTAAATTCTATACATCAACTTTATAACATTATTCTTTTGTAATTATGTAATTGGATGGGATCATTTAATATCTCTCTACTCATTATCTGTAAGATTCATGAAGGCAGTAATCTCTCCCATTTGCATAATAGACCATAGGCTTAGTGTATAGTACTCTGTACACTAATTGTTAAATAATTGTTACATGAGTAAATAAATGTGGAAAGTTTTCCACTTAGAATCAAAGTAAATTTACTTATCACAATGCTAATAAATGACATTTCTATTCAAACCTGCTGTCTTACTAAAAATTCACACTTTGTCTCTATGCCCATATACCTAGATCACATGTATTAGTGTTTAGGTGATTAAAACTACTACTGTGAAAAGGTGGAGATGTGAGGATGATGAAAGGGAAGATCAGAGATGATTTTAAGTTTCTAAAGGAGAAAGTCGGGGTTAGCTGTGAGATTTTGATCACAGGCATGGTTTCTAGCAACAGAAACAGACACAAAATTAGAAATAGACTCTGGAATGTTTTTAAATGAGTTTCAATTCAGTCTTCTTGGCAAAGGTTGTGCCAGGTTTGTAGCGAATTCTGCTATAAATCTCTAACATGCAAATAACTGTACATGTGGAACTATAATTCATGTAATGAAAGAGCAAGAAGGAGGAAAGGAGAGAGAGAGAATGTGAGAGAGAGAACATGAGAGAATGTGAGAGAGAGAGAATGTGAGAGCATGTGAGAGAGCACTACTTTGCAAGAACTTACTCAAAAGCACAAAGGATCATAGCATATTCCTGTTGTGTTAGAGTCAGTCTCTCTTGGTTTCAAGAGCAGAAAGCTATGGAGTTTCTGTCATTCCTTGGCTGGGCATTTTCAGAGTAACAGAAAATGATTCTAGGTATCAAAATTACATAAAATTAAAATCTTATTGGGTGTTGGCAAAACTTTTTGTGACTTGTCACCTGAGCCTGGATCATAAAAACATATAAAGTCAGAAGTTAAAAAAAAAATAGAACAATGGTTTAGATATGGGTCAAGAAACTCTATCAAATAGCTACCTTCTGTAAATATCGAAATTATAAAAATGGAGTAAATGAATAAAATAAAAGCAGTGAGCATGAAAGCTTTAATAAAACTCCAGTTTGACTTGGCATGTCATAAATGTCAAAAGGGGCATCAGCCAAAGGCAGTTTATTACTAAGGCCCCACAGCTCAAACAAACTCTGCTAAACATTGGCCTTTGAACAAGAGTAAAGAGAGAAAATAAAATAGTAAATACAATCTCAGCAATACCGGAGTCATAGATTATAACAAAATAACACAAAAGCTTTCCTTACCTATTATTTTTCAAGTGGAAGTGTGGACACAAAAGAGGTCTTTGTTATTTTTCTGAAAGAAAGACACTGCAATGTTGTAGTTTTTTGAGTATATAGTTCAGTACCTGTGGGGTGTAAATGGAAAGAGTATGCAATCTGGAATGATGTAAATGGAAATCCCTCCTTTTATGCATTGAAAACCTGATACTGTTTGTTAAGCTTCCTAACAGTTAATGTCATATAGTGTGCTTTGACTTCTGGGTGTGACAATGAGAAAATATAGATGTGAAGAGTTCTGATAATTCTCCATACAAGTGTGATAGAGTTTTTGTCTCTATTTTCCATCATAATGCTTGTGGGTAAAATTGAGTAATAATGGAAGATGAGTATAATCTAAGAACAAAATCATCTATTTCAGAATTATGTTGAAGACCTTAACAAGATTATACTAAATGTGTTTCTAGAAAATGGGCATTTGAGATGAGAGTAGATGAAGACTAGGCGAATGAAAGTCACTCTTGGCTTCTCTAAGTGTGAATCTATATTTTAGCAATTCCAATAGAATACATTAGTCATGGTTTAGTCTATAGCTGTATACAGCTAAATGGAGAGATACCTTTTTATATTTTCTTTTGCATTATTTTTTTCCAGAAGGTATTATGTCAACATTAGCTTACCAGTTTCTACTTGTTCATTACTAAGAATGATAATATTATTCCACAACAAGAATACTTAGTTTAAATACTACTCTGATTGAAATAATAGAAAAGACCTACAGTTTTCTGAACATATTATGTGCCTTTTCAAATATGCAGCATTTGTGCATGCAAAATTTACTCTCAAAAAACAGAATCTATCTTTAGTTCCCCAAAATTACATTTTGAAAAACTGTTGTCATTCATCCGGTAAATTATCCACCAGTGTTAATCCATCCTCCCTTCCTAATACTGCAGTGGATGCACTTACATCTGTCATATCAGGTGCTACAATTTATTGCACTGGAAATGTCTGCACCACATATAACAATGTCTGTGACTATCCTGCTTGGAATTCCATCATAGGAAGGTAAGAATTAATATTCTAGTCCCCCTTATACAACACTGCCAGTTGATGCCACAAATAATACCAAACCTTATACAATGTTTTCCCTGTACATGCATACATATAATAAAGTTTAATTTATAAATTAGACAGAGATTAATTATAAATCAGAACGAGATTAACAACAATAACTAATAATAAAATAAAAACAATTATAATAATATACTGTAATAAAAGTTATGTGAATGTGGTCTCTCTCTCTTCCCCTCCCTTTCAAAATATCTATTGTACCCTTCTTCTTCTTGTGATGATGTAAGATGATAAAATGTCTACATGATGAGATGATGAGAAATGAATGAGACATTATTAAGTAATAAGGGTTCCTTGAACACAAGCACTGAAACACCACACCCATTGATCTGATAACCCACATGGCTACTAAATGACTAAGGGTAGGTAGCATATACAGCATGGATACACTAGACAAAAGGAGTCATGTCCTGGGCAGGATAGAGTGGGAAGACCCAAGATTTCATCATTCTACTCAGAGCAATGCACATTTTAAAACTTACAAAGTGTTTAGTTTTTTAAATTTTTCATTTAATATTTTTGGACCACAGTTGACCATGGGTAATTGAAACTGTAAAAAGCAAAACCTCAGGTAAGGGAGGACTACTGTAAACTGTTTTGCATGTAAAGATTTACATGAGACTTTTCCTTAACATCTCTGGAAAATAGTTACCTCATGTGGGTAGCTTACAGACTTTTAAGTTAGATAAACTACTATGTTTTTAATTGAACATGTATACTAAGAAGCTCAGAAATACCTTTATATACCTCAATTTCCTGTTCTTTTCTTTAGACTTCTCTTTCATAAAGTTGAGTTTTTTTTTAAGTTTATATTGTCTCAAGTCATTTTCAGAAACAGATGGCAAGTTACACAAATTTATAGGCAAACCAAGTAAACAATTATCAAACAGCAGGATTATGAGAAAATCTTGTATTATTACATTCACTTCTGGAGCAGACAAAAGATCAGAGTTATCTGTGATTAAGAAAGGGTCTAAGTACTTAGTAAGGAAACATGTCTCTGGTTCTCTTGCAATTTCCTGTTGCCATTGGTAACCAAACAATGAAAGATGTAAGTATTAAATGGACCTAAAACTAGACCCGATAGTTTAAAACAGGGGTCCTTAAAGCAAACTGCCCAGGCCATTGCCCACAATTTTGATACAATTCCTCTTTAGGAGGCAAAATTGCAATGCATTATTTAGCTTCATTGTCTTAACTAATATGTAAGAAAATACCCACATGTTTTTCTTTCACTTAGAACAGGCAAATAACGACAATTGTTATTAATGTTTTAATGTCTTAAATGTTTTCTTTTACATAACCTGATTGACTCTTTCATTAGTCAACTTATCTGAGAGCTCAAGATTTACTAGCATTTGTAGAAACTAAGAATGTTCCTACAAAAAAGTCTGTCTATTCAGACTTTTATAAAACTTTGAATGTCTTTCAATCAACTAGGTAATAGAGTTTTGAAAGTTTTTTTTAAAGTTGGATTATATAATCTCAAAGAAAAGAATAATTATGAAAACCGCATTTTTTATTACAAAATTAAAGTCAGAAATGTACTACTTGAAGTTCTCTAATCATCAAAGAATTGAACTCAAAGTGCCTTAAGACATTCAATATAAGTTTATATAAATTTTTCTATATTTCTTTGTGTCAAATAAAACTAAATAAACAAATCGAGCCAAATGAGTTCCACCAAATCAATATGCTGGTGGTAATCCTTAAGTTTCCAAAGATTTCTCAGAACATCTGGTAGAATTGAAAGCATGTATATGCCAATTTCAATTTATGTACATCGTGGATTAATATCTAAATCTGGGAATTGGTAAATGCCTAATCCTCACATTTAATTGTGTAAAGCACTTAATGATTAGGGCTGAGCACACCAATTAACAACAGTTACCCTGAAAATACAAAAGGAAGAAAAATATGAAGAACATCTCCAAAATTCTAAGACCAGTGTCCTTTATTTTTAGAATCCATTTTGACAAAATAATGAATGAATTCAAATGTATCTACACTACTTTCCCTCTTCCTAGAGAAAAAAATCTTTTGTGTGGATTTAAAGCCTACTTATCAGAAATGCTTGATTATTTTATATCACTGGCTTTCCTGGGTCTCCATTATTTTAACAGTATCCATTCGACCAATAAAGGCATAGATAAAATGCCCTTAGGAATGATAGCACTTTGAAATAAATTCTCTTGAAAGTACCATCAACTAGTTTAGGAAAATCAAATGGGTGGACTAGAATTCAAGAAAACTAGTGACATTGTTCACCTTTGAATTGTAGAAAAAGGGGCAAAGAAAGAGGGGGCAAGGGCTGCTAACTTTGATTTATCGATAGTTTACACTTTTACCTGAGTTGGTTCTCTTCTTTTTGACATTTGTGCATTTATGTCTCTGTTTTGGTATCATGTAGAAGGATGATTTTTAAGACATACATTTATAATTATGGAAAATCTCTAGAAAGAATGCAGAAGTATTTAATGTGAAAAGTAATTATAAGAATGCAGCCATATGTATATTGCAGATTTATAATTCCAATCTGTAATCATTGCCACAAAGAGAAAGAAGAAAAGTAAAGAGTATCAGTGTGCCTGATTTAGGCCAGAGGGCAGTGGACAACAGATGATTATACAGAAAACTGAAGTTTCAGTTGACATTTGAGTGTAAAAGTTACTCTTTTGTTTCTAAAGTAGGTTAGAGCTGAACACATAGAGGTTTAATGCCAGCATTTCTCTTCAGATTCAGGGGAGATTCCGATTAATTTATCCCATTGCACTATGGGAAAGGTATATGCCACTGGTGCACTGAATACGTGCAGGATTAATTTTGGGGGGAGGCTGCTAGAAGTTCATTAGAGAGTATTTGTCTCTCCTTTTCTTCTCCTTTTTCTTTTCTTTTCTTTTTTTTTTTTCCCCTCCCTGTAGCCTAGTTCCTAAGACTCTCATCTAGTCACTTACCTTCGACTTTTACTCCTTTATGGCTGATTCATAAACCTATCATGTTAACTTTAAATTTACAGCTGTTTAATATATGTTTTTACTTGAATATCTTGATATTTCCTTAAATAATACATATATAATAAAAAGCTTCTCATTTCTTCCTCTACCCTCACCCCAGATGGTTTTCTTATACGTCTGAGACTGAAAAATTTAGAATAATATCAATCTTTCATAATCATTCATTTATTCATTCATTCACTCATTCATTTCATACTCTCTCTCTTTTGTATATACGATATATGTGTACATATCTAAGTGTGTCATTTCCTTAACTTTTGTTACGATTTTTTAACTAATGTGTGTCATCCCAAACGATATAATTAAATTTTACTTTTTGCTTTTTTATTTTTGGTTGACTTTCACATAAATGGAATCATATCAAGTGTATTCATTTTTTACCCCGTCTGTTGGATATGGCTCTAATTCTTTCATTTTCTTTTAGTTGAGAATTATATGACTGTATTACAATTATTTTATCTGTTCTAAAATTATTGATCTTTGAGTTATTTTCACTTTATGGTGATAACGAACAATATCTGAGGAAATTCAATATAAATATATATTTACTTAATAGGCATTTATGTATGCACTTGCCTACATTAAAAATAACTGTATTCACTAAATACACATAGAAAGAGTAGAAAGATTATCCAAAGAAAGGTAGAAAATGGTATTTGTAACATGTGTTGCCACCCTCTGCCCCCAGAAAAAAAGAACGGATATCTAGAATCTACAGGAACTCCTTCCTGCCTTTATAGAGAAAAAGCTAGACAACCAAAAGGTAAGATAAGGTAGCTATATCCACTTCAGAGGAAGGAGAAATTCCCTCCTTTTATGCTTCCTGCTGCCTGCTTGCGTGGGCACATCTTATGTCGTCTTTGGCCTTCGGACTGGGATTTAAACCATGAGCCCGCCTGGTTCTCAGCCCTCTGACCCAGACTGAATTATATCACTGGCTTTCCTGGGGCTCCATTTTGCAGATGGTAGATCATGGAATTCCTTAGTCTCCATAATCATGATTCAATTTGTTACATAAATCTCTCTTAATATATAATTTTGTGTGTGTATATTTTATTGAATCTGTTTCTCTAGAGAACCCTAACTAAAATATCTGCCCTAATGTAGAACAATTATGTCTGATAGGTTGATAGGTTTTGGGTCCCTATTATCTGTATTCTTTTATCAGATTCATTTGATCTATCCTCTGCCTTCTCTTCTCCCTTAGACTCTCTTCAGTGTATATGTAATTTGTATATATAGTTTATTATATAAACCTCTTGAAGCTGAAGATACTTTTACTTAATGTTTTAGAAAAAAAAAAAAAGCCCACAACACTTGTCAGCATACTAATTCAACAGTGCCCAATGAATTCTTCCATAATATAAAATATAAAATAAAAGCTAGCATAAAATGTTTATTATTCAAACAAATTCCAGTGTTATCATCTGAATTTGTAGAATGTTTCTATACTGAGAACTCTTTCATCAATCTAAATTTTAATTTAGTTTCGGACTCACCTGTTATATAGTTTTTTAAATCCGAATTTCTATCAACAACTTTTATATTCACTGACTGTTGTCTGAGATATTCTAACTTGAATTCCTAGTCATCCCTCCACAGATTCGTTCAGATCTGATATAAATACCAGTTACATAATAGAATTTCTCTTGTCACTTTCTTCGTTATTGACTTCCTGTCTTAACTTTAAGAAACTGTCACTCGATAACTTTTGGGGGAGGCTTTCCCTCTAAAGAAACATCCTTGTTTACTCTCCGAGATCTTCCTTTTACCCTTGCAGAGTTCTCTGAGCTTTAATAATCCTCACTGATTTCGTCATGAACAAAATATTTTTCTCATTCCTAGCCACACATTTTAAAGCCATTAGTTTTAGATTATTGTTCTGGTTCCATTTCTCTTTACTTTCATGTGAGACAAGTTTGTTCTTCAAGTTCTCAAAGTAGCGTCCTGCCTTCCTCCACTCTCTGATGTTTCTCTGGATTTCTCCCTGTCATTTCTAAAGCTAAGATTAACTATTATTATGCTACAGTTCTCTGTTCTCTATTCATGAGAGTTTGCAGAGAATCATTTCTATAGTAGAGACTTTGGCATAAGAACGTCTTAGAAGTAATATCTGTGAGATCTTTGGCAATTCATTTAATATTCTATGCTTCAGTATTTCATCTGTTAAATGGACATAATAATAGTATTTACTTCACAGAGTTTTCCTGGGAACTAAATATAATAGTTTACGTATACCACGTAGACTTAAGATATTTGAATCATTTCTTAAAACGTTGCTTGTTCAGGTATTGTGAGGAGTAAATGAGACAGTCTTTGTAAAACCGACAGTCTTTGTAAAACCTCATCATAGAAGCTGGCCCAATAAAGGCACTCTCTGAATACTAGTTATATCTATTTTATATATCATTATAATTAAAAATACTTTACTTGCCACTCAAGGTCTGTAGCCATTTCCAGATACTTCTTGTTCTCAAATCTGAGACTCTTCAGTAAGAAAACCTTACTTAAAATAATGGGCACAGACACACATAAACTCAATTTTACCCTCCTCTCTGTTTTGTCCCTTAGTCTGTCGTAATCTGTGATACAAATTATTTAATGCTTTTTTTTTCTTTTTTTGAGATATAATTAATGTATAATTATATTAGTTTCAAGTGTCCAACATAATGATTCAATATTTGTATATATTGTGAAATGATTGCCACAATAAGTCTAGTTAACATCTATCACCACACACAATTTTTTTCTTGTGACTCGTGTTCTCTTCTAATAATAAAATATAAAGAGAAAAAGAAGATGAAGCCAAATAAGACAACTATTTGCTGTATTATTGCACAGGTAAGTTATAGTCCTTAAACCCACAGTGTTTCTTAAAACAGGTCAAAAACCACAGCATGTTAAAGCCTTTTACTTGCCTGAATGTAGACCATAAAAAGTGAGGTGAGTTTGATTTGCACAGTAGGTTTAGCCCAATTAGCTATTATCTAACTATTTGGAATATTGAACTCTTAATTAGTATCCAATTTCTGGCAGAAGATTTAAGGTAATGGAACCCATGGCCTTACCAGTCAGTGACCCTGTCTCCTAATAAATACAAGTTCCAGTGAACATCCTATATTCTGAGCAATCAGATTAATTCTGCTTCTAGTATTTGGAAGAGTGGAAGCAGAAAAAAAGTATGGTTATGTTCATTTCAAAATTCCCCTTATGGAGAAGGAACTAGATTACATTCCTTTGATAACATAGGAAGAAAATAAACATTCTTCTCAGCATTCACCCAATTATATTGCTACTTTTGTTTATGTAACATATTTTATCACATCTTTCAAACCTGTATTCTTGGTAATTACTAAAGTATCTGGCATGTAGTAGAGAAAAAAATAATTGTGAGGAGTAAATAAATATATTAATGTTAAAATAGTCACAGTTTACTAAAACCCTCTGTGAATTAATCAGGTTTTATCTTTTCAGTTCCTTTTGTTCAAAAATAATTTTGCTTTTTAAAGATGAGTCAAAATACTCTGCCTTTCTAAACACTAAAATCTGCAGTCATGAACAAAAGCCATCATGTGGCCCACTGACATTTGTATAACTTTTAATCTGCTTAAAGGTAAGAGAAGTGGTTTGTAATATACTTTGAAAATACTGTGTGTTCCCATAATTAACACTAAAGAGGGACAAAAAGATATTAGATAGTTCCTAAAGTAATAGTATACACATATATGATTCCTTACAAAGCCCTCCTAATTTAGCTATACCAAATCACATTAATAAGAAATTTTAAACAAATAGAGAACATTAAAAACATTGGGAAATTTATGTCTGTAAAAATATGCATATATGGACACACAAATACATATAATTATACTTGACTCTTCATGTCTGTGTAAAGAAGCTTTCTAGCAATCAAACTCTTTGACTTTCTTTATCTTTATTCTATTATTTTAGAGGAACTGTGAGCTACCTGATTGTCACTGGACAAAGACAATGAATATGAGCAAATCAATCAGCTCCTTTCTCATTTTCTTTAAGAAATTCAACTTGTACAAAATAGGTACTGGGGTCTACTTCCCACCACTTATTAATGGGTTAGAAAGTCCATTTGGCATACATATGAACCATATATTTCAATCTAACATCTATCTCTAATAAAGCTGATAATCTGATCTCTTCTCTCATGTTTTATATCTCTCAACTGGCTCCAAAATCATGTGGGAAAAATTGATGCTCTTTGAAAACCCCTAGAATCTTGAAAAAAAAAAATATTGGTATATATATTCGAGATACTAGAAGTTTTCAAAGAGCATTTATATGTGTATGTGAGATGTTTTAAATTTTATAGTATTTTATGCTGAATTCTACTGTGGTTTAAATTGTTTACATTGTTTGATTTCAAAGTTTTTCAGTAATACCTTACAACTTAATTTTCTAAAACCGGGGAAACAAAAGGGAAACCCTGGGTCCTTGAGGAATGGTGATGGTTGCGCTGGTGGGTCGCCCATTTCGGTTCTTTTCCCTGTACTTTCTCTCAGGTCGGTGCTATTCTCTTTCATAAGCCCCACATGAGCTTTCACGTTCTCTTTTTATGGTCTATTTTGCTTAGGCAGATTCTGCTTTACTTGTTCTTTCCAGGTATATCTCTTCTTCTTGATATATTATTAATGTTAATATTCCACTATAAAATTCATTGCACTGTTCAGTAGATTAAACATACTAACTAAGATTCTCTCCCAGAGGGACATAAAGTCTAGCGGAATAGTTTTGCTGTGAGAACAAAAAATTGAGCAAAATAGTTTTACTGCAAATTCTAAGTCTAAATAATACAAAGTTGTATTGTCAGCTAATCACATTTTTCTGTTTATTTAAAATATCAATTTCCTTAATTCTGTTAAGGATGACATGTCAAAGAGAATTATAGTTATGATGATACTTTAATGTTTAAATGAAAATATTCTATACCCTTCAAGATCTGTAGGTTCTTTTGATATTTCCAAGGAAGTTGTGTTTTGAATAGTTGGGTAATTTGTAGGTCATTTAACACACAGTAGGTCATTTAAATGTATATTGCTACTTTTTAAAACATCCCTAAGTTTATTCCAGTTCCATCTTGATTCCATAATATATCATTCCAGCCCAGATATCTACTAACCGGATGACTTGAAATTTTTTAACCTCTCTGTACCTCTGCAAAATAGAAATAATAATTATATGTATATATATATATACATATATATATTAGCATTACATTAAAAATGCACACTTGGCTATGACTGATAAAGAAGCTTATATTAAACCATCAGGAGCTTTGCAAAAATAATTTCACTCCAATTTTCAAAGACTTTGTGTTCATTTTAGAAGAAAGATTTTGAACCCTACAGGTAAACCAGACATTAATATACTGTAAGTGATGAAGTGATGTGATAGCGTTTTAACCCCATGAGTTGAAATGCATTGATCATATGGTCAGGAAATAATGGTAAAGGAATCGGTCATATGTTGGATTACTTGAAAAGGTGAAGTACAGATTGTCCATAGGATCAACACTGGTGAAAGGGAGAAAAAAAAGGCAGGATTTGTCCTGATAAAAAAGTCAAACATCAGTGTAGACCCAATGACAGCCTCAACCAACCTTAGGGGAGCTCTGAAGGTAGACTGGCTCTTTAGAGTGGCCCCAAGC
The DNA here is from genome assembly GCF_000151845.1 of Pteropus vampyrus. Lineage (NCBI taxonomy): Eukaryota > Metazoa > Chordata > Mammalia > Chiroptera > Pteropodidae > Pteropus > Pteropus vampyrus. The sequence goes on along the minus strand of NW_011888786.1, from coordinate 14,642,256 downwards.
AGGAATAAGATGGCTAGATTTTATTTTTAATGTTTATTAATTGTGACCACCACAAGAAGGCAGCATGGCATTGACCAAGGTGGCTGTCTTTACTGAAGCCATTCTTGAACTAACAGCTGAGAGCTGTCCACTGAGACCATACCTAGGTGTTGGAGAAAAGGTTTTTCAAATAGGAATCTTGGTATGTTGTGTAATTGCATCATAGTGTGGATATAAGGTGCTGGTTCTTTATAAAACATTTATAGAGTAGAATTTCCCTTAAAACAAATTGACAGTAGATTCTAGGGACTCATGGGAACAGTATCACTTTATTTTTATATGACAATAATGAACTTTTTTGAGTGAAGGTGTCAATTAAAGGACCAAAATTTAAAAAAAGAGTTATAATCATATTATCTATAATATAATTTAAAATGTTTCAACATAAAGGGTGCATGTGTATGTACATGTAAATATAGATAAAAATATAAATAATGATAGATGATGTAGATATAGATCATCACGCTTGTCTGATCTAGCAGTATAAAACAACTAATTATGAACTACTCTAGAAATAACCACTAGGACTGTCTTTACATCGTCAGTATTAAAGAGCTTATAAATAAGCATAATAGATATTAGAAATGATTTGTCATTGGTAAAATAAGCTGTAGTAAAAATATTTAGATAAGGAAAAAATACTTATAGGAGCCTCCATTCTGATAAGAAAAATGAAAGAATCTAGTAAATCCAGCAGTCCTGTTCAGAATGGAGTCTGAAGTTTACAATCCTGGCCCTCTTATTTAAGTAGATGATTTTGTCATCGGATCCTTTTCAAAGAATAACTAAATCCTAAAAAGAGACTTTCCTTACAAGGTACTTACATGATTGTCTAAAAGGCAGAAAATAGAGACTTCACAGTTTTGTGGCAAAAGTCACACGTCCTTGCTGTATATTAAATGACAATTTGATCTGAGACTTGTTTTTATCATGACTTCTCCCATGGTGGTAAGTTTTTGGAGAGAAAATTTTCATCTCTAACTTATCTCTAACTATTGGAAGTTACCAATGGTTACTCAAAAAGTCTCATAAATCTGAAAAAACAAATTAGTTTAGGTCAATTTGTAATGCAAACTAAAAGTAACTCAAATCTTTGACACACTGAGTTAATAGAGGTATTATTTTTTAATGTAAGAATTGATGTCAGCATTTCCATTATACACACATCGATAGAAATCACAAAGCTATGTATTGCAGCCTTCCGGTAAGGATTATAAAGGACGGTTACAGCAAAGTTAAGCTCCTTAGATGAAAAACCGGCTGGTGAAAAAACAGTGAAAGAATCTAAATTTAAACTGTAGCTAAAGACTGATGCCATTTTTTATAAAACACCAGAACAAAGTGCTCATGTTTTTCTGCTGAATAGAAATACTTAGGAGCAAGTGAATGGATGTTATATTTCAGAGTTGGGAATATAGCTGGTTATTCTTCTCTTTATGCTTTTTACTTAAGAATGTTCTTAGGTCTTTATTATTAAAAATCTAATTTTCTTAGATTTTTATTAAATAAACATTTAATAAAAATATTTATTAAATTTGAATGAAAAAATGTATTTCAGTTTATTTTCCTAACTAAACCATTACCATCTCTCGCTCCCTACCACTGATGTCAGTAACCGTCTTAGTTACAGACTTCTTCTAAAGTTCTTTAACTGTTTTGTACAAGCCACATTCCTCTTCCAAGTTTCACATTCACTCTAATCAGTTTCTACTCCTTCATAGTAACACCTCTTATCAAAGCTGACCAATCCCCTTTCATTTCCTTATCCTCCCTTTCCTCCAATCCACATAAAACTATGAATCTTTCAAAGCACATCAATCTTCTTCTATTGTGCAAAGCATTCAAGGACCATACATCGAACCATTCACGGTGAATTTGATATTTATTCCTTCAGTTTTCACCATTACTATTATCTCTGAAAAAGGACATTGGAAAGTCTCTGCATCTTTTTTTTCAGTGACAATCTCATTTAAAACTACATGCTAGGCTTTTATTTTTACAGAAGAAAAACTGATGGTCAAAGAACTTATATTACTTACCCATGTAGGATTGGCAAGAGGCAGATTTTCTATTCAAAATGATTATTGCCAATACTAAAATACACATTTTCATCTGGCACCACAAATACAAGATGTTATATTAAATCTAGATATTAACAATATACAATTGTTCAATTGAGGGTAAAACTATAAAACATTAACAAAACAAGTATTGAAAGTCATGTCCGTTTTTGTAGTCTTTCCGTATATCACTTCTGGCCATAATGGATTTATTTGATATCAGAGGGCATTTCTTATTCCTCTTTTATACTTATTCATCCCAAAACCTAGTATAATGTTTTCCACTAAAGGATCAGGTAAATACTAAAAGACTGAGTACATGAAAAAATGAATGAGTGAATTAATGAATGAATGAATAAATGACTATTCAAAACTATACAGAGTAAATCCTCAATATTCAGGGTTGTCTTTGATTTCTATAACTATATCTCTAAGGAGCTAGGCTGATGTCAAATTTCAAGGTGTTTCTAAAACTAAGTTACACCACAGAATTCTAATTACATTCATATTTGGTCTAAGAAAAAATTAAATGAGTAATAAAAAATATTTTTTCATCTTTCTTCCTATGTCATGAACACAACTGTTACTGTGTTTAATTATGTATCTGCTCAGTGTTCCTAGTCCAGTAGTTTAAACAATGAATGTGTGTATGGTTTCAATGCATGTTGTATTTCTCGTGATTATTTTTAATAATTTTAATAAACATTTAAGCAGCTTTTATGCCTTCCATTTCTAGAAATTATATTATATATATATTTCAAGGAAATCTGAGATATCTTAGAATGGTAGATGGAAATTATCACACATAATAATCTATTTTTTTACTAAATGTTCTATAATTAAGTACTTATAAGAAAAATTGTTTTATTTTTTATTGCTATTGTGTGAATGACCTCACACTTACAGGCCACACAAATCATAGTTGCATGAATAAACTAGTAAAGTCAACATTTTAAAGGTATCTTAATACTTTTTAAGCTATTATTAGGTGTTATTCATTTGAACATAATTTAGAAAGTGAAATGCATCATTTTAGCAAGTAAAATAGAATATTGAGGGAGGAAAAACATTTCAAAAACCTTTACAAATCATGGTGATATACAATTTCATATTGTTTTATTTTTTTATGATCTTTACTTTTGGACTTTAAATGGTATGTATACTATAGAAAAATGTTTCAATTTTAGCTGATAATAATGGTTAACTATCTGCTCTACCTACGGTGTTTCTCTAGCGGGTAGCAGTAAAGATTACATCCTCTTATTACACACAGCAGCACTATCTGTGCTATAATTCATGTTTATTATCTCTTTACTGAGTTGCATAGTACAGCAATACCTCAAATACTCTACAACATTCAGCCTAGTGTCATTTATATACTGGAGCTCAGAAAATATTTATTGAATGAATAATTCACTAAATAAAATAATTGGAACTGGTTTTTCTATATTTTCATTGATTGATTGTTTTATTTATTTGTGTATTTATTCATGCATTCATTTTGCAGACAGGGAGAAGCAATACCATACACTGTACAAGAGAAACTTTTTCTTCTTTTTGTCACAAGTTTAATCCTTCAGTCGTTTTGGAGGATTTATGCCTTGGAACACATGAAGTTATTACTTTTCCAGCATGCTGTGTGAATTTATATTCTAAACTCTATATTTATTCCTCAGAAGACATATTAAAAACATAAAAACTCTATAACCCCTTCAATACTATTGATGTACAAGATCTTACATGAAAAAAGGAAAGATCACATTGAGAGATGCTCAAGTTCCAAGAATTAGATCTGGCAAAGACTTTCCATTGTTCTGTTGCTCTAAACTACTCTCAAATTCAAGGCATGGAAAAGTACAAATGGCAGAAACACTCAGAATAAGAAATAATGTTCAATCCAGTAAGAAAGCAATATTTTAAGTCTAAATAAGTGAAATACATGCAGAAATGTAGACTAGGCAGAAACAGTGTAAACTGAGATTGTTCTCAAGAATCAGATAGACATACGTGCCTCAATTTTCTAACTTGTTAAGTTCTATTATTAAGGGTAATTTATTTAAACTCCTTGAAACTCAATTTCTTCCTCTATAAAATGGGACAAATGGTAGTAGTTGCCTCTTAGGGTTTGTTATTTGTGTGTTGTTTTTTTTTTTAATTTTCATAGAATTGCATAAAGTGATATATTATAACATAGTATTCATTATTGAAACAGTTCTCATTAAATAAAATCTTTACTATTATGTAGTAAATTCCACAGTAGGCCAAATTTTAAGTCAAGTACAAACATAAACCTTGTGATAATCAGTTGAACAGCTGTAACATCAGGCAGAAATGATTGAATCTATGCAATAGTGCAGAAAATGTAGGAAAAAGAATAAAAACAAATAGAAATTTAAAAAACCACATGTGGTCCTAAACCCAATTATAAATAACTTTGTGATTTTAAGCTTATTACTGAATGTTTCTAAGCTCCATGTTTCTCAAAAAAAAAAAAAAAAATGAGAAGTAGGCCTAGATGGCTTCTGATGACATAAATACTTCCCAAATACTAGGCTTTATAAACAGTTCTTAAAACAATTTTCTATGATGTTACTTGATATAATAGCAGGGTTGCGCTGCTCCCATGAATTTAGAAAGATTGTACATAAACCATAAGCTTGTGGGTGGATTAGAACACAAGCAGAATGCTGAGTCTCCTACAAACTTGACAGAGTATTAATAAGTTTGAGTTCCCTGGGCCAGTTCACATTGATAAAGTTCATTCTACTCTTTACTTTCATATTGCTTTTTTGCTTTACTCACCGAAGAAACTATTCACCTTTCTTGCCATGAAGATGAGATGAAGTTTAAAATATTCCCTTACAATGGCTCTTCATGTTCTTTCTTTCTTTCTCTAACAAAAACAGACCTGAAATTTCAGCAAGAATACCTAGTTGTAGGATATGTATGGAATGGATGATGGATATAAAATTCTACATTGATTTTGTGAATACAGGCATACCTTGGTTCAGTTCTAGGCCAGTAATAAAGCAAGAGGTAATCTTTTTGCTGGTGGAGGGTCTTGCCTTCAATTTGTAAAAACTGTAACACCTGTGAAGCACGATAAAGCAAAATGCAGTAAAACAAGGCGTGCCTGTATAACTATCTAGTGATGAGAAATATAATTGCCTGTTGTTTCTTTTGAGAAAATTTAAAAAGCTTACACAATTGTATATATATACAAACACCTGGCTAGACTCACTAAGGAAAAAAGAGAAAAGACACAAACATACAAAATCAGAAATGAAAGAAAAGTTACGACATATACGACAGAAATAAAAATGATTGTACAAAAATACTATGAAAGACTATATGCCAACAAATCCAAAAACCTAGAAGAAATGGACTAGGTTTTTGAAATATACCCCCTTTCAAGACTGAATCACAAAGAACCAGAAAATCTAAATAGACCAATTAACGGTAAAGAAATTGAAACAATCATCAGAAAACTCCTAAAAAGTAAAAGTCCAAAGACAGATGTTTCACTAGTAAATTCTACCAAAATATCTTTGCCTTTAAACTTCTCTATATTCTTGGTTTCTACTGTGAAATGGTTTGTTCTGAATACTTTATTACTTAGATTTTGCTCCACTCAACTGTCTGCAAGAAGTCCTTGTATATCCCATGTTAATTAATTTTAAAAAAGACAAATTTGATTGGGTAGGTAAACAGAATTTTTAAGTCAGTCTTCCTCATAAAGCCACTGTTCTTCCTTATATTTAATATAACTTTTGGTCAGGCAACAATTTGAGGTACAATTAGGTCTGAAGAAATCCTTCCGGTCAAGAGATCTAAGTCATGGCAACCACCACAGAGAACTGCATCTGGGCACTTGGCTCAAAAGGGAACTGCGGGTATTGTAAGAACTCGGAAGGTCATTTATCATACCTTACTCATACAAATCAACTTTTTTTAAATAAGTACAAATAATTACTTTTAAAAGATATGTTAAATATATATGAACATACACAAAAACATATACGTAATATAGACAGTTATTTATGTATTTGATGTAATGACAATTGTTGATGACATTTGCATTTGACTGATTTATAGAACTGTAATTTTTAAATATAAATGGATGGATAGATAATGATGATAGATAAATGATAGATAGATAAATGATTGATAGATAGATGATAGAGGATAAAATAAGATAGTGCTCTTTTAAAAAAAGTCTCTATGTGTTATTTAATTTCCTATACTCAGCATTTATCTAATTATCTTCAACAGAGTTGGAAAGTTAAACTTGAAGTAATTTTTTTCCTTAGGGTATGACTTTAAGTTTATTTATTTACTTAGTTGTTTCAAAAAATATCATCATATAGATCAATCACTATGGTAAAATGCTGTCATGCTTTATGTACCAAAGGATAATATATTGCTTTTTAAATTTAAGTTTACATTTTTATGAATACCTGAAAATATGTTAACAAAAACACCTTCGAGTGCAAAATTAATTCTTAGCAATTCCTTATTAGCTAAGTGTTGTCTGCTTTATTCATCTTCATAAGGTACATCCTCAACCACCCCACCTTTCCAGCAGCCCCAGAACATTTGTTTTTGAAACAAGGTTAATCACTACAGTTTACACTAGAGAGCAAATCAGCAATGATATTAATCCAACTTTTAAAGAACATTGCCAAAATTACCGAATCAAACAGAATTTATTGAGGCTACCTACTCAAAATGTCTCAAGCAATGGTTAGCAAACAGCTTACTAGTCCTAACTTTGAAGTTTCCTCTTTGTTTTTCATGGTAGTAGTTGTAAACATGCTACTTATTCTGTTCGTCTTTTTATTTGCAACTAGTTAGCAGCACAAGTGATCACTACATTTGCTATTATTTTTTTAAAACCACATATTAAAGCAGCTGTAGTACATTAATAATGGCTTCTATTTAAAGCATAAGCACTGAACTTATGGTTGTTGCTAATTATTCAACATATTTTTTTAAAATGTATTTTTCCTTAAGACCTATATAAATGAAACATTTAATTAAAGTAACTAAGACATGGAATTGGTAAGCTTCTGAATTCATAGAATTTGGGATTAATCTTGTTTCCACTGCTCAACAAGAACTGTTTGTTTTTGGACAATTTGCTAAACATTTTGGTGCCTCTATTTCCTCATAAATAAATGCAGATAATAATAAAATTCACTGTGATAATGCATGTATGAATCTTGGTAGTTGCTTAATTAACGTGAGCTCTTATAGTGTCAGAAAGATCAGACAAAAGTACAAAGACTTGTTTTTTATGTTCATTTCGCAGGCCGCATTCCTGGCCGCCCTTTCCTATGACCCACAGGCTACAAATGTGCTCCTCGCCAGCTAAGATGTAAGTAGAGAAAGTATAAAGTTAAAAAATTAGAATACTCATGTGAGTGTCACTTTGAAATAGGAAGAAGAGGTAATAAAATATGCGTTATTTGGACAAAAGTTTTAGCGTTCAACCAGAGTCCCTTCCAGGTCATCTCTAATCAGGGAGAAAAAAATCTTAGGAATTCAGTTACATAGAGGAACTCAAAGTGTTTTTAGTGTGGCTTTATAGTTCATTTTCTAACACAAGAGGCCAATTGAGGAAACCACATGTTAATATGTTGCATTTATATTTAATATGAGTCATATATTCATTGAGTTCAATGGGTGGGAGTCAGGAGTTTGCTCTAGCCTGCTGTAGTAGCTTGCGAGAATAAATTTTTAAATATTCAGAAAATTGTGAGCCAGTTTAGACATAGCTATGTTTAAAAAATATGTAGTTACAATTAAGTAAATTATAATTTTAAGTGTATTATATACTTAATATTTATCACTTTCCAATTATTTTACATTTTTCTCTTATTTATGCTCTCATATTTACATATTTCATTTCTGCAATTGTGTGCTACTGTACATCTCTTCTCAATTCCATGTTAGGCCGTATTACAATTGGAGATTAAAATTGACTATGGTAGGAATATATATACCACAGAAATCTGCAAACAGTACAAATCAGGGGTTGATTTTTTTTTAATTGCCTACACAAGAAAAAATGGAGAATGTTAATGGAGAATAAACTTTAGAGTGTTGTATCTTTAGCCATTAACACACAAATACATTCCTCACATAATAATTGGCCAATGGGGTGTACTATAAGACTTGGCTTCTTGCCTTTATTTGCATCTAACTCTGAAAGGTTATCCCTGCTCCACAGCTACATGTAGAATTGGCTAGTTCAATTTCTCCTGACAATATCTGCTTCCCTCACTCTTTTAGAGATGTTGTTCCCATGAGTTTTTCGAAATAAGCTTATTGTATGCTAATCTTCAAGAGTCTATCCTCTGAGAAACTAAAACTAAAACAATTGGTGTCTGGAAGTGATTTGAAAAAGGAAATTATAAAATGGAATTTTGTAGCAGGCCGACAATGAGGGCACTGTCATTGATGGTAAGTGGATATGGACAGCTCCAGGTGTGCTGTCATGGTAAGAATGTTAAAATTGTGACTGAGGATGAACAGAGGTGAGATACCAATGTAGGCGTATGCATTATCAGGTGCTACTATCCCAGGACATTGAGAGGTACTAGAGAATTAGTGATTATAAGGACTATGTAGCGATGTGGCTGTTGTTGGTAGATTCATTAGAGAAACACAATGAAAGGCTAGAAGGACTCAGAGGGCATTCTGTTCACTAAAGCAATAAGGAATGCAATATTGAAAAGTGAGTGAGCATTTTATATGTTTGTTTCAGCTTTTGAAATTGTCTCATAGTTTTTGGATTTTTTTTCCTTTTGTTTTAAATTAAATTTATTAGGGTGACATTGGGTAGTAAGATTATATAAGTTTCAAGTGTACAGTTGCATAATATATCACCTGTGCATTGCATTGTGCTCGCCACTCAAAGACTAGTTACCCTCCATCACTGTGTACTGGACCCTCTTTACCCTCTTCAACCTCCCTCTCATCCCATCCCTCATCCCCTCTGGCAACCACCATACTGTGGTCTGTGTCTATCAGTTGTTTGTTTGTTTTGTTTGTTCCTTTGCTACTTTCTGTTTTATATTCCACATATGAATGAATGATATTGTTCATGTCCTTTTCTGTCTGCCTTATTTTGCTTAGCATGATGTTCTCAAAGTCTATCCATGTTGTTGCAAATGGCAATATTTCATGTTTTCTTATGGCTGAATAGTAGATATGTACCATATCTTCTTTATCCAATCATCCAAAAACAGTATGTAGGTTCCTTAAACAATTAAGAATTGAGCTACCATATGACTTAGCAATTCTTTTTCTGGGTATCTACCTGAACAATTTGAAGACATTTATTTGTGAACATATATGGATGTTCCTTTTTTTTTATTTTATTTTTTCTTTTTTTTTTCAGTTTAGGGAGTTTCTATTGACCTATCTTTAGGCTCATTGATTCCTTCCTCAGCTATGTCCAGTCTATTGATAAGTCACATCAAAGGAATTCTTCATTTCTGTTAAGGTATTTTTAATTTCTAATTTATCTTATTTCCTTTTGAATTTTTTCTTTAGAATCTCCATCTCTTTGCTTACACTACCAGTCTGTTTTTGTATGTTGTCTACTTTTTCCATTAGCGCACTTAACATTGATCATAGTTATTTTAAAATCTCTATGTAATAATTCCAAAATCTATCATGTGAGTCTAATTTTGATGCTTACTTTGCTTCTGCAGACTGTGTTTTTTGCTTGCTTTTTAACATTACTTGTAATTTTTTGTTGAAAACCAGTTATGTTGTATTCAGTAATAGGAATGGAGATGGAAAAAATAAATACCCAACATATCACTGTGTGTCTCCCCTACTTTCAATACTCTACTATAATACTACTTCACTTCTGACACCAGATGTGTAAGCTTTCCACACATCAAACAATTCTATGACACTAGCTGGATGCCTTACAATTTAACTAAATTCTGACACTATCTACCTGGAGATAGCATCAGATCACGCAGGCCATAGGCTTAGTTCCACAAGACTGCCCCCCACTCCCCTCACTATAGATGCAAATCACAAATTCAGGTTGTTACCTGTGCTTCTGATCCAACCGTTTCCTATGAATCTCTTCTCCTTGAGTTTGATTAATTTGCTACAGTGGCTCACAGAACTCAGGAAGACAATTTACTTACTAGATTACTGTGTATTACAGAGGATGTCAGAGGATACAAAATGGCAGCCAAATGAAGAGATATACAGGGCAAGAAATGAGAGAAGGAAGGAGCACATACCTTCCATGTCCTTTACAGCACACCATCTTGTCCCTATCACCACATTTTCACAACCCTGGAAGCTCTCTGAACCTGGTCCTTTTGAGTTTTTATAGAGGCTCCACTGCATAGGCACACTTTCTTAATACAGTGGTCATTAGTGATTGATTAAACCTCCAGCCCCTCTTCCCTTTCCTGAGATCAGGGAATGGGACTAAAAGTTCCAACTCTCTAATATTGATTGGTTCCCCTGAAAACCAGCTTCCATCCTTAGGGGCTTTCCAAAACTTATCCATTAACATAAACTCAGGCATGGTTGACAGGGGATTTTTATGAATAACAAGACATCCATTTCATCTTTATAGCTCTGGAGCTATTTGAGGAACAGATAACAAAAGACCAAATATTATAATAAAATATACTCTTATTGTTCTTCTCCCTTAGGAAATTCCAAGGATTTTAGGAGCTCTGTACCAGAAGTGGGGGTGGGACTGGGTAAATACCAAATATATACATATATATTTATATTTTATATTTATATATGTATAAATTTCTTATTATAAATCAAAATACCACAGAGGGTAAATCGGTAGTTAGTGTAAGGTTTTATATTAATATGAATAGAAATATCACTGCATTTAATGATTGCCATAGCTCTAGGTGACAGAAGTTCAATTTCTGCTAGTGTCCTTGTTTATGTTGACTTTGTGCTTCTCTGTGAACGACTTCACTGAGTGGTTTTGCATCTTGCAGCTATTTGTTGTAACTCACTGTTATTATACCAGAGTCCTGTTGATGTAGTGTTAAGGTTTGAGGAAGTAAAACTTTCTCTAATCTTATAGTTAAATGTTAGTACTTTAATGGACTTGGGTCCTTGAGATGTAAACGTCACACCTGTTTCTTAGCTTCCTTTCTCCCCTTCAAACTCATAGGTAAGAAAAGAAGTCAAGATGATGCTGGAGTATGAGACATGCCCTTCCCCCAGGTAGGAACATCTCTAGTAAGGAGTTTTTCTGGAAAGCAGGCCTTTGTTGTGGAGAATGCTCTGGCTTTATTTCATAATTATCAGTCTTTGCCTTTCCCTGTGAGAGCCGAGAGGTTCACTGAGAGAATGTGGTGGCATTCCTACATGTAACACCCACAAAAATGTAAGCGGTCACTTCAGACTTGAGCCCCAGAAGTTTCTCACTTTCATAATAGCCCATACTCAGCCTCCACCAACTCATCGAAATTACCATATTGTTCCTACAAGTTTTATGGCTTTAGAGCTTCTCTTCCAGGTGAGCAGGTTTCATCTGTGACTGGATTCACTTATCTCTCCAGATTTTGAGGTAACATTTTGCCTTGTGACCTTTCCTCTGATGAGTTAAAAAGGTCATTGATTTTGAGTTTGTTCAGCACTTATTTATTGTAAAGATGGGAGAAATGACTACTAAATGCATTACATAATGGAGCTGAAACAAGTTTTTTCATATCCTTTTAATAATCAATGCTCTGTTTAAAAGCTAAATTAATATGTCTTTTCTTTTTTTTCTTATTTATACTTGTTGAAACACCCTGACCTATAAATAATTGTTATAAAATGTTATTTGAGCCAAACAAATGACAATTGTTGGGAAGCAAGATCTCAAATGCTCTGGAGAATGACGGTTTTGTAGCTTCCTTTTTGCATTTAAAATTAAGGAGAGAATGTAAGGAAGAAGACATGAAGGTGGGAGAAGCAAGGCGGGGACTGGATTACAGGATAGTTAAGACTATGTGCTCTCTTGAGGGTGGTTAAAGCTTATTTCAAAGGTGTGTTTACCTAGATGTACAGAAACAATGAATAGGGCTTGCTCAAGGCAAAGATAAACCTTTTCCTAAAAAAGTTATAGGCTTGGGGTATGACTATTCACCTTGACCTGCCCACGCAGGAATTTATGACCTGATCACTTTGTTAGGTTACTTTCCATAGAACTCTTTTTTTTATCCATACAGTCAACTTCTTTGCTATCATCAATGTCCCATTACCTAATAATCGGATATGACACCTAGGCATAATTTTTCAGATTTAGTGATCTTCCTAGACCAAATTTTTCAAATGGAATATGGTAGTTATTTGCTATTTTGGTTAACCTAGTTGTAGGCACATATTCTAGGCTTGTCCCTAAGATGCACCTGTTAGGTACTATGAGTCTTTAAGCAGTGGTTCAAATACCCAGAAATAACAGAGAAATCACATGGCCATTGTAGAAGGATCCAGTTTGTAATAAAGTGGATAGTAATGAGTAGAGTCTGTGCTATATACAGAGGCCTTACCAGTTATTTTGACTTTGATGCTGGAGGACGAATCTACCTGAGTGGGGACTTGAGCCCTGCACTGAGAGAGGGTCCTTGGCTTCATGCAGGAAAAAATTCAAGCGAGAGCCAGATATCAAAGCGAGAGCAGTTTATTAAAGGGTGCTCCACAGACAGCAGCGGCCACTCCACAGGCAGAGTGGCGGTCTCTTCTCACTAGTGAAATAGAGACAGAGGCAGAGAAAATGAGGTTCGGAGAGCCCCATAATCCCTACAGGTTGAGCTATATCTGTTTTTAGTTTCTATGGAAAACTACTGGTTATGGAGAGTAAAGAATGGAAAAAGTGCTGAGATTATCTTTAACTTTTACAGTTTGTGGTCTTGTTCTCCTTTTATGGTATGGATAAATGTTAATGGTATAAGCACATAGCTGTTAGTATTTTTTGTAGGAATTTCTTTGTTCCTTATGGTCTGGTCACATGACTGGTCAGCTAAGTTCCATATTTAGTAGCTCCTAGTGGGCTCTGAATATGACTGGGTTTAATATTTGGTCAATCTGTATAGTTCTCATGCCTCTTATATTAACTTGACCTCCTTGTTTTACTGTAAGTCCATTCACCCTTAATCTCTGACTATTTTTCAAACTTATGAATTTTTGAACTAGTCAGTATCTTTCCAAAAACTTTATTCTCTTCTTAAACTAACCAGAATTAGCTTTTTTGAATACAACCATAAAAACTGACTGAAGGCCTCTATTTAAAACACTAAAATTGCTTATCTGTAATTGCCTATTGAAAAAAAACAGAGCCAATTATAATAATATATCCATTAAAATGTCATAGATTTTTTTTTTTACTCTCTATTTTACTTTTCTGATAGAAATAATACAAGTAAAAAACCTAAAATTTAATATTTATTGAGTACTTTACAAAGCAATGTGACCTAATGGAAGTTAATTTACAATTTAGGTTATCCATTATTTACCTTGTCTTTAAGAAGAAAGTTTTTTAACGTCAAAAATAAGTACCATACTGGAACTTACAAGTGGAATTAGTCATTAAAATACATTATTAAAATATTCACTAATGGAATAAATCTGTCAGTGAAATATGAACTTCTAAAATATAGTAAATTGGTATTCATTTAAAGATAAATCTATTTCTTTTGAGATTAATTCCATATGTATAACACAGACACACAAAGACTGAACTTTCCTCTCTCTCCCGTCTGGGTATTCTTGATCTTCTCACCTTCTATTGAGATTCTCCTACATCTTTATAAGTATCTTTATGTGGATAGGTACTTAGTAAAGTAGTAAAATTTTTTTGTATAATAGCTGTCAATTACATATTTAGCATGTGATTATTGAATAAAGGGACAAAGAAGAAATAACAGAAAAATAGTAACTAAAATCAATCCTGCAAATTGAAATAAAACTTTTTATGTGTTGCATTAATTTTGTTCACTTGTATTTTTAAGTGATGCAATCTTTGATTTCTCTTAAGAGCTGAGTTTTCTTCTTCAGACCCTCCAGAGTTAAGGACATCTGTTTCAACTTCCCTGGCACTCAGGTTTTGTATTAAGACAGTTATTATGATACAAACTGTGGGTCTCATATGGCAAACTTTCCTAAAAGTTGAAACTTTGTAGGACTTTGAAAATACAAGTCATTATTGACCTGATTGTCTAATACCCAACAGATTACTTTTTCTAGGGCTTAGTTCCCACGTTATCTTTTGATGTTCCTGCAGAAGAGGTGAGTACTTGAAACACCAGCAGCCTAATTAGGAGCACTCTTGTCACTAGAGAATACCTCAGACCTTCTTCATGCTCAATCATCATGTCCTGAAAGATAGAAGGTGGGGTAATGCATCTTATAAATGCCAATTTATTTAGGTTCTAATCACAGATACTTCATCAGCTGACAAAAGAAAAACCTCAGTAGGTACACCACTTCAAAATCTGGGACAACTTACATGTAATTTCAGGAATCAGCAGGGACACACAGCTGGAGAAAAATAAAAAGCTTGCTGTAATTGAAAATTGCCTTGCAGCTTGTTTGTGATTAAAATGAAGTTCAGTTCCTTGAAATCTTGTTTAGCAATTAAATCTGTTTTACTTAGGCAATGAAATATTGTCTATTGTCCTGGAATGATCAAACTGGTACACACATGTCTTAGCATCGGCTGCTACACGAAAATATGAATCTGAGAAAATGCAGCCGAATTGATCACCACAAGCAGAAGCCTGTCTTTCAGAGTAATGAGAGGAATAATCAGCTCAGTTAAATTATCCATCTGACTTGAAAATTCAGAACTGGATAATTATATTAGCAAGAAACTTAATAATGACAAAGCTGAGTATTATACCTAGAAATAAACCATCTCGAGGCCGTGCAATCTGCACACACACTTCTTTTCTTCAAGCTTTCTAGTTAATTCCTTTCCCTTGTGGGTCTGTTATGCTGGTGTATGCAAATTAATTTGTGGTTAATAAAATCTGTTATCAACTCCCGCACCAAATTTCATTGTTTCCCAACAGCTGTCTCAAATAACTAAAAGGAAGGTAACATTTAAAAAGGAAAAGAAATATTTCCTGCTCTTCTAGAAATACTTCATTCTCAAGCAACTAAATAACAAAATGAAATCTATTTGATTCACTTTGCAGCTCTGGGAACCTGCAATCATCCTCTAACTTCTTGGGAATATGGTTTTTGACGGCTTTGTTTTTAGTTAATATTTTTCACTGTTGAAAGGCTTTTGTAAATTTTCCTCCACTTTAATCTGTTTTTCCATAGAGAATGTAATAAATTCCCCTGCAAATATTTGCAAGCCTGTGTATCTCTTTTGGTAAGCTATTTACATTAAGGCTTTCATAAAAGTTAGATAAGTTCACCTCAGTAGCTATAGCTTCATTATTAACATAGCCTACATGATAGTTCAAAATCTTTCAAAGAAAAATTTTATGTAGTCACTGTTACTCTAGGTCCACATCATTGAATGAACACTGTCAATGAATTTCAGAAAGAAATAGAAGGATTCATTTAGATTGGGTTTCTTAATAGATGTATTGGTCTGATCTTGTTTCACAAAAACTTTTGAATCATTTTCCCTCTCCCCAAAGGAAGATTTCTGTCTGACACTTGATTATTATTCTTGACACATTTTATTATAAATCACAAGTGGGCTAGCCTTACAGCTACACCACAATTGTCTGCCTGTTGCTCACTGGGATGCTCACCTCAGAAGCTAGTTTTAATCTTTTATGTAAAGGAAAAAATATAAATATATAAAACATAAAGATACCCAGGAAATGAACATTTCGCTGTGGTTCTTAAACTTAAAAAGGATGCATTGATAAAGATAAAGCAGAGTCTTAAGGTTCAAATATTTGCTACACTCTGTCTTCTGTTTTCAATGTAAAAGGTGTTAGTGGATTTTTATCTACTGCCACCCTGCCTAATCCAATAATGCCTGCATTAATATTGGAAGGAGCTGGATGTTGTGGTTTGCAAACATTTTTGTTTCTGTAACTCTTAAAATAATTAGGGGAAAATATGTAGACACATCACATTTTAAATCGAAATCTAAATAATTTTATAAGTTTAGATATTTGCAAAAAAGCATAATGTATATTTTTACATGCATTAAATATATTTTCATCAAATTTTAGAATTTCAGATTTAGCTGATTCTCCTCATAAACAATGACCACTACAATCTAATTAGAAAACCCAATTTTTGAAGTCAGTCAGCCAAATCAAATTTTCTTTATGTCAGAAAAAAAGTTCGATTTAATTTTTTATTTCTGAAGAAACTGTTAACGCAAGCTCTCATGATAACCATCTCACTTCTTCTAAATGTGTGTCTATGATGGAATACTAGATAGATGCAATGGGAAATGTGTTAAGAATATATTTTTGGGGGAGAAATAAGGCACTGACTCTGCAATATATCATATTTTGCTCTTAATAAACCTTCAGTCAGATGCAAAACACTCTCGAATTGTATGGTTTTTCATCAGTCCTCGAGGTTTTGCCATTGCTTGGATAGCTCTATAATGTGATTCGAGATGGAAAATTTACCCCAATTTTGCAAAGCAGATAGGTTGTAAAAAGAAATATTGGAAAGGAGAGCCAAGAGACCACAAGCTTTCTCTAAGGTATGAAGTTGAATATATGAAAAATAATTTTCTAAAAATTATTTATGTTTGGGTACCTTCTGGAGAGACTTTAAATAGTCACGGGAGCATATACACCCCTGTCTGACTTTGAAGATTCTTTCTGGGGACAACATGTAGTCAGACTCCTCTACTAATAGGTGAGAAAATAAGGCTTAAATTCAGTGAATTAATGCCACCAAAAATTGTCTCTCCCTTTATTGTCTGCAATGCTTGTCTATGTAGTGTTTTCTTCTTGAAATCTTTCACTTGCAATCTGACTCTACCATATGTATATTGTCCGTTGTCTGTGGAATAATTTTTTGCTTTGTTCAAAAATCCAATCACTATAATTGGACACTGAGAAAGAGACGCCAGGACTTGTGGGCTCTCAAATCTAGGTTTAGAATATTATCCTGACATTATCATAATGGTGGGAAAAGGTCCAGGATCATGTGACCCTTGGGGATATTGGAATATATTCAAAAGTATATGGTTTCTGTCTCGTCTTTGTTTAGACCATCATTAACTTGTCTACTTCAGGTATTTTATATATATATTACTGTACTTAAAACATTTTTAAGTAAGGGTTTGTTTATTTTTCCCTCTGGTTATCTCTTCAAATATCTTAGTATAATGATTTGCAGATAATATACACCTAGTAAATATTGACTGACTTGCTTTAGTGATCTTCATTTTAAAATTATAGGCTGGAAAATCATTGTCAATAGAAAAATCTAGCTTCAAGCTACTCAATTAAAATGATAATTATAATCCATGTATATAGTCAAAATTAAACAGGAGGTGGATACCAAAAAGCAAAAATAAACTGAGTTTGCATCTATTTTTCTCAGTTATGAAACTCAGCAGGGAATCCTAGGACTCCCAACTAGTTGCATAAACATGAGCAAATTCCTTAAGTCTTCTATTCTAAATTCCAATATCCACGAAATAAAATTTTTAAAAGGTCTAGAATTCAGGTAAAAATATTTTTCTTGTGTGTCTCATGATTTTCTATGACCTTTTCCACAAAAGATCTACCCACTTTAATGTTTTGCTAAAGCATGTTGTGACTTTTACACGATTTAACTAAACAACTTTGCCTATGGCAATTAACACTTCTTAACTCATTTGAAAAAGAGAAGTGATTATTGTCTCTCATATCCGTGGCTCTATCATTTATTTATTCAATCAATTAATCATTCAAAAAAGCAAACTTGAGGACTACCATGTACCAAATACATCTCTTGCCTTGCAGACCTTCTTCTTGATGCTTATGAAGACGTAGTCTACCCTGGGTAAATAAATAAACAACGCATTACAACAAGCGTGATAAATGTTCATATAACTGAAGAAATAAGTGTCACAGAAAAACAACATGACTTTTAAGTCAATATCATTTGTGACATACTCTCCTTATTCTTATTACTATCCATAGATTTCTTAGGCATTTATGCCATCTTCAAATATTGAAACACTTATTATAATTTATTTCATCAATCCTTGACCTTCTGCTCAGTGATGTGTACC
The DNA here is from genome assembly GCF_000151845.1 of Pteropus vampyrus. Classification (NCBI taxonomy): domain Eukaryota; kingdom Metazoa; phylum Chordata; class Mammalia; order Chiroptera; family Pteropodidae; genus Pteropus; species Pteropus vampyrus. Next base: position 14,623,941 of record NW_011888786.1, on the reverse strand, counting down.
TTCATATCAAAGCCTATTATCTTGATCTGTGTTCCACTCAATTCTTTGACAAACTAATATATATAATGATTCAAGTACATTTATATTTGTTTTAATCCTAAGATCTAAATTATAAATTGCTTTCTATTTGCCAAGTATTTTGCTTTGCATTTTACACACATTAATTCATATAATCCTCATAACAAACCAGTGAGTTTCCGGTGGGTTGAACTGTGTCCTCTCTAAATAAATATGTTGAAATCCTAATCCCCAGTACCTCAAAATATGACCTTATTTAGAAATATAGTCTTTATAGAGCCTATCAAATAAAATAAGGTTATTAGAGTTGGCCTTAATCCAACATGTCTGATATCCTCAGAGAAGAGGAAAGTTTGGAGACAGAGACATACACAGAGAAGAAGAGATACAGGAAGAACATGGCCATCTACAGAACAAAGAATGCCTGAGGCCACCAGAATGGAGGAGAGAGGTGTGGAATCAATTCTCCTCGAAGACATCTAGCCAACGTCTCAATCTTAGGCTTCTGTCCTCTAGAATTGTGTGAAAATAAACCTCTGTTGTTCAAAGTTCCCCGGTTTGTGTGTACTTTACCGTGGCAGCTCTAAGAAGCTAATAACAGGTAGCGTGTACTAAAGAATTAACCTTTTCCAAGGAGAGGTCTATCTTTTGTCCTCTACTCCTAGAAGGTGATCTCTAAACTCTTTAAATGTCTTGTCTGATAAACCTATCTTTGTTTACTAGGGAGTCTTGAGCCATGAAACGTAGTTTACGTTAGTAATGGAATTTATTTGGGGACCATTGGGCCTCACAGTATCAGCTTAACCACTAGAAGTCCTGGAAACTAAAATCAGCTATGTGAGCAGTCAACCATGTCCATGTTACTGAGCGCCAATAAAAAATCTGGACATCAAGACAGTGAGTTTTTCTGAAAACACTGACAGTCCTCTGTGAATATTGTCGCACATCAGGACTGGGAGTTAGCGTTGTCTAATATTCCCCTGGGAGAAGACAACAGGAAGCTTTACATTTGGAACTCTTCTGGATTTTGCTACATGTGCTTCTTCCTTTGAGTAATGTAAATTTTTATCCTTTTGCTGTAAAAAACCATAATGCTAGTGTAACAGCTTTCTATATATCTTGTTCATCCTTTTAGTGAATTATTGAATTTAAGGGTGGTTTTCAGAACCCCTAAACTTATAACAGTTTCAGAACTGAAGGTGGTTTTGGAAATTTTCTGAAATCTACAGGTAAACACTATATGACGTTGGTCTTTCTATAACATTGAGTGAAGAAAAACTCCAGAGGATCTTCTCATTGGACTAAATCAGGAATCAAGAAATTATGGCCTATAGGCCAAATAAGACCTTCTGAATGTTTTTGCAAATAAAATTTTATTGACACAAACTACATCCATTACTAACATATTGCCTGTATCTGCATTTGTATTAAAATAACAGTGTCGTAATGACAGAGAAGTTCTGGCTCTCAAAGCCTAAAATATACACTATCTGATTTAGACTTACACATAAGTTTGCCTATTACTGCAGTAAGTCAGGGTATTCAGTA
>NW_011888786.1:14617482-14621330 GCF_000151845.1 Pteropus vampyrus | reverse complement strand
TCTTTGTTAATTAATTCTAAATCCTAATCTCTAATACAGCTTGGACAAACTTCCCAAAAGCCTAAAGCAGCCCACTTCTCCCTCCTCGGATCCCACTATACATACATACACACTCACAAGACTGATTTACTTATTGTTGAAAATATTTAATTAAAATAAACTAATCCCCTCATGAAATTATCATTCCAAGCTGTTAGTCTTTAAGAGTCAAGTATAAAAATTAATGTGAAAAATTTTACACATTAGAAAACTTACCCAGGTAAGTTTTCCTGTGGGGAAGTAAACAAAGAACAAATTCTATGGGTACTTGTTTCTCTACATTCGGAGAGCTTTCTTAAGGAGAGAGGTCCTATTAAAATGTTATATTAAATTCCAGTAATTTGAATAGATCTGATAATTTAAATAGTATGGTGCAATGGCGGTCGAAGGTAAAGTATATATGACTGACCTGCTTTCAAAATTCTGTTAGATGTGGTTTCAATACAAGATTGTACCTCATTATTCTCCATAATATGAAAAGGGAAGTGAAGAAAGTCACACAAGCATAAAGTTTCTCCTACATTACTGATAAAATAGGAATTATACCAAGAAACTAATCAATATTTTATAAGAAGATAGATATAACCAAGTAGCTACATTTCTCTGTGATGCTTTTCTCCTGTAAAAGTCTGGTAGGTGAAGCAACACTACCTATTACAAGTCAGTCCAAGGTCATCTTAAGGTTTCCTTCTCAGCAGGCCACTGGGCTAATGGATTTACTGAATGTATTTATTTAATAAAATTTATGGTATACTCGTTTATTACTGTGCATAAGTTTTTCTTACTTAAGGGAATATAAAATAAAATATGGGGCTTACATTCCCATGGCAGAAAAAGATAAACTTTCTATTTAATGCTAACAATAATTCTTTCACAGAAAGTAGACCCTACAACAGTAGCGAAAATATAAAAGGCACTAAAAAATATCTATTTAATAAATAACATAATCATTGTAATGCACAATAAAGTAAATAAACATAATTTTTAAAAAGCTTACTTGAAACTAATTAAAATAAATAAATAAATTTTAAAAAATAAATGAAAGCATTGCAATCTGCACATGCAGAAGAAGTTAATTGTAATTTTTAGAAGACAGTGTCAAAGAAACTTCCTAGAATAGTTGGCTCTTGATTTGAGCCATAAAAGATGAACAAGTTGGTTTTGAAAGGTAAAAAAGACCATCCCATTCCCTGAAATTTGAAAGAAACCTCTGTCTGTAATTTATAGCTAAATCTATACAATAGGATATTTGAAGGGTAGTATGTATAGTGGTTAAGGGCTTGACCTATTAAAATCCTACCACATTTACTTACTTACTAGTTTGTGAATTTAAACAGGTTATTTAATCTCAACCTCTAGATCTCAGTATCATTATCTAAAAAAATAGGTAATCATGGTATCGGCTTCATTGTATTTTTTAAGTGTTAAACTAGTTAATGCAAGAAATGCATTAATATTTGATTCTAGCTCAAGGCTAGTGCTTAATACATGGAAGTTAGTATTAGGAAAATTTCTTGCCATAGTCATCTCTAAGAGCACGATCCCATACTGAGAATCTGTAGAACAAGTGCTACCATTTATGCACTGGCCCTACTGTTACACAGTGTGCTTTATACAAAACAAGACAAAACAAAACAAAACAAAACATAACAAAACACTAATGATTCAAAGTTAGGCCCTGAAAGCAACAAGTAGATGCTAATGTCATTTCTGTTCTTTCAACAGATAAGTGTTATACAGTCTCAGGTGTTATACTCATTCTAGGTAAATTTCTCATTGCCCTTAGAATGACCTATATAAAGGTACATTTTCCCATGTTTTCTACTCATTAACACATGCTAACGACTCTTTTTCCCAAAGTAAAAATCTCAACCTCCTCGACACGTCCTCTACGTTCTTGCCCCAACTCGCCTCTCTAGCCGCATCTTCCTCTGCTTCTTTGACACACTGTGATCTAACAATATCCAGCTAATAACTATTTTTGTCTCTTCTAGCCCGGACTGTTTGCTATACCTGAAAACCTTGGTGCAATCTGCCTACCTGAAAATAAATTACCTTTCAAAACAGGGCTAAAGCATGGTCATTTTTTTGAAACACTCTTTGTCCCCTTTCTGTCCTATTCTTGTTGTAAAGTTAACATTTCTTTACACTTATGGATTTTTATTATGGCAAATCATCTTTCACTTTAAAGTGTGTTTCTTGAGATAATCATGCTACAGAAAATAGATGGAAAAAGTTGAGAACCATATGATTTCACTCATATGTGAGATATAAAACTGAAAGCAACAAATAAATAAGACAAACAAACAAAAACTCATAGGCACAGACAACAGTTTAGTGGTGCCAGAGAGAACTGTGGGAGGGGGAAGGTAGATAAGGTCAAAGGAGGTCAAATATATGGTGATGGAAGGAGGTTTGATTTTGGGTGCTGAACACAATGGAATATACAGATGTACTACTGAATTGTACACTTGGAACCTATATCATTTTATTAACCAATATCATCCAAATAAACTTAATAAAAATAAATAAATAAAATAAAATGATGATAATAACAATAATAAAGTATGTTTCTCTGTTCTGTCTTTGCTACCATGACCTGAGCTCTTGTGCTCAGCCAAGTCTGGGTAAAATTAGGTGCTCCATAAATACTAGTTCATGAAATCTGTCACTATCTTAAATAATAGTAAAGAAGAGTAATGTCCCAGTATAGGGTTTTTTTTTTGTTTGTTTTTTGGGGTTTGTTTTTTTTTTTGGTGAAATATGTTGGCTATGCCTGTAATTTAGCTATAGACAAAATATATTTTTAAAATTTATACACAGATCATAAAGTTAGCAAAAGATAGCCTTGAATGCCTTTACAACAGAGGATGATATTAAATTAGCACCTCTGTATAGTGACATTGTTCAAATGAATTTAGATCTAGTGTGGGGTTAGAAGCTGAAAATAGCTAATAATTTACAGAAGCATAACCTTGACCAGAGAGGTCGGGTGATCTGCAGCGAGCTCCAAAGGTAAAGGACTTAGGTTTTATACCAGTTAGAGCCACACAGCTTTTTTCTGACTAATGCAGCAGAAGAGGCTAATATCCACCAGAAGAGAGGCTATGTATAGTATTGGAAAATAGCTTATGAGTGGATAAGGGAAAATACATCACCAATTCCATAAAAAACTGTTCCTATTGGATCAGTTTTATCATCCCTATTCTCTAAGAACAATGACTTTGTAAGGATTTGAATGCTAAGTCCACATCAGAGAAGTGTTCTCTTTACAACAGGCATTTTATATCAGAGACTTGTTTTAAGGGCTTATAAAAAAAGAGAAAAGTTTGCAAATGAAAAAGTTAGCTTGCAGTAGTACTTCTACACAATGTTATGAGGAAAACAACAGATAGTGATGACTAATGCTGCTTACTTTCCAATTTTCTTGATAAACATGAATGTCCAATAACTTCTTTTTATACATTTATGTTTAATAAAGATGTTTATGGCATTTTAACAATTTTAAATAATTTTGAAAATGTAAAAATTAAAAATAAAAAGAAAACATTCTCTGGTAAAAAAAAAAAAAGGCTACTACTTGCTAAGTCTCAATGATGTCACAATGTTGTCAAATTAATATTAAAATTCTGTCTCTAAATTAACTTTAGCAGTAAAGCCACTTCAGTAAGATGCTATGTGGGCTACAGAACCCATTACTGGAAACTAAAATGAGAAATCTGTTTATTAATGTTATTCATCAAAAAACACTCCAGCAAGTGCTAATTCTACAATAGAAATCTGTACAATTTACTGGAAAATAAAAATAA
>NW_011888786.1:14615047-14617212 GCF_000151845.1 Pteropus vampyrus | reverse complement strand
ATATGACTATTATATAAAACCATTTCACTGAAAATTTTGCGTAGTACTTATCATATTTCCCATAGTATAAAAGGCAGAGTTTGTGCTGTAGTTATCTAAAGTACAGGAAACACCAGATTAAAATTTGTGAAAAGATTTCTCTCAGCATTAATGTGTTAATAATTATTTCAAGTCTTCCAGAGGGAGATATATCATGCAGCAATTTGACTTAGTTGTTTCATCAATAAGAATCTCCTAAGACTAATATTCAAAATAAAATGAGATTAGGAGTAGATATTTTGAAATTTCAGACAGCCCAAGCCTACAGCATTCTCTTGGCCAACAGGTAGAGCCATTCACTGTAAAAACAAAAACAAAAACAAAAACAAAAAACAAAAAAAAAACCCAAACCCCCAAATTCTTAATGCAAGTTCCTTTCCCACCCCCTTTATTTTTTTCTTTTATTTTTAACAATTCAATATAATCACTTATTGAATGTTAAATGATAGGCACTATGCTAATCTTTAGTGGGAAGTAAAGAAAAATGAATAAGATGTGGTCTCTGCTCTCCAGGATTGCCCTATGAATACAGTAAGAGTCACAGATAAATACATTTTTTCTGTGTGACATATTAACATAATAAGGATAAATTAAGCCTAAAACACAAAACTAATATCCTCTTGTACCCAAAGAAACTATATAATGTCTATAATCATAATTATAATTATTTATACAAAGTCAAGCTTCTAATATCTTTTCCAGTAATAATCTTTAAACACATAATTAAACTTTTCATAATTTAGATTCCATGTAAGATATATTCATTAGACTGCATATAAAAAAAGAAACTATAAAAGATGTGGCTATCAGTTAGTGTAGCAGGTTGTCCAATTATAGACCTTTTTTGTCATACTGAACTTTGATTTTTGACAGAGTGCTTTTGGATAAATTTTCTCTTCATCAACCATTTGGGATGGTTAACAGTACCTATCTCCTAATGGTTCTTAAGTGATCAATTACAACTGCTGATATGTAAACATGCTTAATTGTTTATCACCTTGACTTAATCAAATAATAACATATACTATATATTATTAATAATATGATTTATTTATGTTATGATTATTTTATAACAGACAATTTGCTCTTTTCTAAAATGTTGATATAAATCATATTAAATGTCATCTGAAAATATTACTAGTATGCAACATCATGTATAATATGAAAATAAATTATGTTAGGGCAGGGGGAACTCTCAACTTCCCAATTTTATAGAAGCTTACAAATATGTAAAATGTTTTGCTGTCTAAGGGAAATCTGTTTATGAAATACCTACAAAATAAAGGCTGTAGTTAATATAGGTGTCATTCAGAGTTTATTTATTGAAAAATAATTACAAAATTTGAAATTTTATTTTACACTTGACTGGTTCATCTAGGCTATTCTACTTAAATTTTAGCCTAAATGCGAGATATATTACCATTTTAGATTATTGATTTTTTTTTCAAGTTACATGTTATACTGGTAATGTAAATTTTCCTTTCATGTGTGCAAATAAGGCATGGATCTCCAATAACAATTACTGGTAATCAATTTTTACTGCACTTTGTAGATATCCATCAATTTCAAGAAGTGCCAGAAAATATACTAGTGATCATTTTCACATGCTATTTTCTTGTTTGTTAAGAGACCAAACAGACAAAAAATAAATTACACAAGACTATAGGGAAACTTAATTTCTTAATCGCTGTGCCTTACCAAATTGAGTATTTCCTGAGAAAAATGTAATTATCTTTAATGCAGGAAATTTCATGATGTTATGTGTGCCTACTTTCTATATTGCCTTTTTGACAGTTTTAAGGAAATACTTCTGTCATAGCTTCATTATATTACCAGCACCCCAAGGCAATAAAAACACGAGACGATTTATAAAAATGCAATTAAGCTACTGATTTAATAATCTACTACCCAAGGGCTCTCTCTCTTTCTCTCTTTTTTTTTTCTTTTTTATTCTCTTGATCATGGGACGACAGCTCAGAAAAAGATACAACTACATTCGAGCAGATTTTTGTTGTTATTTTCAGTCATCTTAACTAGTCATTTTTCCACTAGGAATTGGATTAAAACTTCAAACTTGTTCAAATAACCTTTAATATTACATCTTGAATTTTTGCTTTCAAAATTAA
>NW_011888786.1:14612345-14614175 GCF_000151845.1 Pteropus vampyrus | reverse complement strand
ACATAAAATTATTATATATTTTTATTATAAAATCTAACCTATGTAATTAAATTGAACTTTATTATTAATGTTACTAGTGTTGGTATAGTGTGTGTGTGGGTGCATATGCATGCGCATGTGTGGTCCAAATTAGTATAAGTTAAAGCTTAAAGAATTTAAAAGATGCTCTTTTTGAAAAATCAAAATTGCAGTGATCAATAATTAGGGAAAGATAGTGGAGTAGGAAGCACCCAGAATCTGTCTCCTTACCTAGACAACAATAGTACTAGCATAATTTAGTTGATGTGACTACTCTGGAGTCTGTTGGAGGCTTACAACTTTCAGAGAAAGACTTGGACAGTAAATGCAGTTAATGCCCATTATAGACAGCCATGCACACGTTTCTGTAGCAGCTTTTTGGCAGTTTGCAGGAGCCAGTATTCACAAGAAGAACCTTGTCCTCCAAATATCAGGATTTGTGTTCTGATTTACTAATTGCTACCTCCGATCACAGAAATATAAACACAGAGGTTGGAAGCTATTGCTGCACCCTATACCAGTGTTGCAAGCTGCTCCCTCTCCAGTTGAAGTAATTTCCAGGAAATTTAAGGGCCAGAGCCTTTCTCCCTTTATATTTCTCTTTTTCCCTTTTAGAGACCCAAACATTAAAGAGTAAGATATTCAAAAGCAACTGCATATACAGAAAAAAAATGGAAAGTCACCATGCATGCCCAGGAAAAGACACAGACTCAGAAAAGACTTGAGAAGACCTTAAGTTTCCAGCTCAGCCTGGTCATCAGCACAGACAAAGCTTATAACAATAATCAAGGGAAAAACAAACACCTGAGGAATGGGGAGAATTCGATTTCTAGAGTTATGACATTATTAAATTCAAGTGTCGAATTTTTAACAAATAATCACAAGGTATTGAAAGAAGTAGGAAAGTATGGTCCATTCAAAACAAAACAATAGAAGCTGTCCCTGAAAAAGATCTAAAGGCAGATCTACAAGACAAAGACTTTTAAACAGTTGTCTTAAGGATACTCAAAGATTCAAGAAAGACATAGAAAAAGTCAAGAAAATGATGTATGAACAAAATATAAAATTAATTAAGAGACAGAAACCAATGAAGAAACAAAAAAAAAAATTCTGAAGCTAGAGAGTATAATATTTGAAATGAAAAATTCACTAGAGCAATTCAAAGACAGATTTGAACAGGTAGAAGAAAAAGTAAGCAAACTTGAAGATACAGCAATTGAAATGATCTGAGGAACAAAAAAAATAAAAATTGAGGAAAAATGAACAGAGTATAAGGGAACAATGGGGCAAAATCAAGCAAAATAACACGTATTATGGTAGTTTCTAAAGGAAAAGAGAGAAAAAGAGAGGCAGAGGGATGTTAATATATAATGGAGAAAAACTTTCCACCATTGACAAAAGACATGAGTATATATACATCCAAGAATCTCAATGAAGCCTAATTATAATGAACTCAAAGACACCCACATTAAGTCTCATTTTAATCTAACTTTCAAAAGACAAAGACAAAGAGAAGGTCTTAAAAGCAGCAACAGTGAAGTAACATGTCATATACAAGGAATCTTCAATACTGTTATCAGCAGATTTCTAATCAGAATCTTTGCAGTTCAAGAGGTAGTGAGCTGATATATTCAAGATAGATTACAAGGGACAAAGAAAGATATTATATATTAATAAAAGCCCTAATACAGATAAACATTCATGTCTCTTAGAGCAGACTGTCAAAATATATAAAGCAAAACTGACAAAATTAAAGGGGAAAAGAGATTTCTACAATTGTAGTTGGAGACTTCAATACCCTACTCTCAATTA
>NW_011888786.1:14584149-14611075 GCF_000151845.1 Pteropus vampyrus | reverse complement strand
ACTGAATCATGAAGAAAAAATTCCAATAAACCTATAATTAGTATGGAGATTTAGTTAGTACTGAAAAACTCCTCACAATGAAAAACCCTGAAGCTTATAGCTTCACTGGTGAATTCTACCCAACAACTAACGCCAATAATTCTCAAACTTTTCCCTCAAAATTGCAATCAGTGGATAAATAAGTCCTGGAGATTAATGCACAGTATACCAACTACGGACAATAATACTATATTATAAACATCAAATGTGCTAAAAGACTAGATCTTCATTATTCCCATCACAAAAAAGAAATGATAATTAGGTGACATGATGGAAGTAGTAGTTAAATCTACAAAGGCAATCATATTGCAGTATAAAAATATATAAAACTGACTTCTAAACTTAAAATTTACCTAATATTACATGTTAAATATATTTCAATTAAAAATACTAAATCAGAAAAAAACCTCATCAAACTGAACATTTAAAATGTTTGCATTTGTTATATGCAAATTATCTCTCAAAAGTGATTCTCTCTCAAAACTACTTTTAGCTTTCCCAGCATGTTCTTCCTCCTCATCCTTTACCCCAGTATCTATCAAGACTAAAAGCAATCTTAAAAAGGTAACATCTCCAGTGTGGATACATTTATCACTTGCAAAAGCCAAGAAGAAATAATAAAAAATGAACTGTGGGTAAAATGACATCATTTTGAGTTGACCCCTGGTGTTTCAAATAAAAAATCTTGCTTTAGAGTGATACATTTGATTGAATAGAGAGATTCTTTTGTGGTCATATAATTCTATTTAGTCATACTGTTTGACTGATGATTAGTATATTTTTGCACCTTTCGTTTTAGTTGAGAGTTCAGAAGCTTAAGTTGAACTAAGCAAAAAAAGAAGGGTTTATCAGCATAGAAAATCAAATGGCAGAAAAGGCCATTTGTAGGCATGCACAGATATGGACTCATTCTTCCAATATTTATCAACAACACTCTCCAATTCTTTTTAAAAAAACAACAAAGAGATGCACTTTTCCTGATTAACCTCAGATCATGGATATGTTACTTAGTTCAAAAATTTTCGTACATGGAAACAGATGTTACAATCCTCTCTGACATTAGAATCTCAAGTTTGAAGTGAGGAAGGAGTCACTCCCCAATGAGAGGATTTCAAAGACATGACATATTCATGGGCATATTTTTGTAAGTTAGGTAGACATTCCTTCACATCAACTACTCTCCTCTACTTTAAAAAGAAAAAATAAGTCATGCATATACAAAATCATACAGTAATATATGTATGTATGGCTTTTCCCTGAAATTTTAACCAAAGTATGTCATTTAAGTAAACTGGTACTGCTACTTTATAGGAAATAGGACTAGCTAAATGATCTTCATCATTCTTTAAACATAAATAAAAATATCATTTTTAAAACTGTGAAATGACTATCTAGCATATTTATAAGTAAACTTTCATAGTAAATTTCTTTAATATCTAAAATATACAAAAAATCTTTTAATTAATATTCTTTTCTACTCCTCAGAATAAAAATAAGAGAATAGATCAAATGATATTATGCTTGCGTGAAGATGTAGTTCTACTCGAAAGCCAATCATAATTAATGAGGAATTATAGACAAAATTATAATTAAAAATAGTTGATTATCTCATATGCAAATGTTGTCTAATCAGGGACATCCAAATCACCTTACAGCCAAATATTTCACAATTAGTCTTTGATATATTCTGTGAACTATGCTGAAGCCATGCCCTCAGAAATTTAAAAGCACAAATGAAACCAGGACTAAAGGGAACCATTTATTCATTTCCTCAGGTTAGGCACAATGGTGACTGCATTTTCAGAATTATCAAGGCCATACAGACATTGGAGCTTAAGGATAAGGTCCAATTTTATAACAATCTGTTTAACTATAAGCCATTCTAATGACACAAATGTCCACCATAGTAATTAGCATCTTGAGTGATGATGCTATGAATACAAAGAAACACTGCATACCTAAAAAGAAATATTATGACATTAGATGAATTTGGTGAAAAAAGGCAATCTATGAATGAAAATTTAGTTTTTTTTTAATATTTGCTTTTACTGCATGTATCCATATTTGTGAAGTCCATTTAATTAGAAATGTGATCATGACAAAATATAATGCTGAAAATGTTGACCTTATATTTAATATTTGTGCACATAAATACAGCTCTTCACTGAATCTGTAGCTCAAAAATCTTGGCAGCTAGAATTATGTTTTGCAAAATAGGAGCTGTGAATGCCCAAATATCAAAAAACACAAAGAAACATTTCTTTCATTACTTTACTACTAGTAGATCCTGAATGTCAGCATTTCTTGGCCAGATACCTGATCATCATTCAGGTTTTGTTAGGGACAAACTAGCATTAACTAACACAGAGATTGATATTTAAACCTGTTAAACAAAAACAATTGCCATAGAAACTAAAATACTCACTTGAAATTGACAAAGTGTTCTCTCTATATAGACAAAGCTATACAACAACCCAAATTCTTACCAGAAAAATCTTTTAATGTATATGAAATCAGTAAAAGAAAGTTTAAGAGGAATGATGTCAGCAAGATGGTGTTATATGAGGTTCCAGCATTTATACCTTGACAGAAACACCAATTTTAACAACCACCCACAGAAGACAAAACCCTTATAGGAGTCTAGGAGTCCAGTTGAGGGGTTCCAGCACCCCAGCGGAGCCAAAACTTCAAGAATAGAAACATGGAAAAGGGTAAGAAGAAGAGTTTCTTTTTACCTGCATCATGCCATTAAGCTAAGTGAAATAAGCCAGACACTGAAATACAAATATTGTATGATCATATTATACGTAGAATTTAAATTGGTCAAACTCAATTGGTCAAACCATTGGTGGTTGCCAGTGGCTGCAGGGATGAGGAAATAGGGGCTAATGGTCAAAAGGTACAAGGTTTCAGTTTTGTAACATAAGTTCTGGCGACCTACTATACAGAATAGTGCTGATAGCTAACAATATTTTATTGTATAAAATTTGTCAAGAGGCTAAATATTATGTTGTGTTTTTATCACACACATGCAAAAAATAATAAAGGTGATGGGAGAAAATACTAGACGGTGATAAACATATTTATGGCCTTAATGATGATGATGGTTTTATGGATGTAAACTTATCCTCAAATTCATCAAATTGTATACATTAAATATGAGCAGCTTTTACATGTCAATCATACCTCAATAAAGTAGTTTTTAAAAGAAATAAAAGGGAATTTAATTGTATGAATTTAATATTTTGTTAGTATCAGTTTATCCACATTTAGGATAACATAAGAACATTTAATTAGTGAGCTCTACTAAAAATTCAACAATAATGTCAGTGACTCAATTTTTCAATATCTACTCTCCTACTGACCCACCTCTTTCTGATTGATGATATAATTTCATTCCTCTTGGCCTGGAATTTATTTTCCCTAAAATGACTTTTTGATTACATAGTTAAAATTCAATGGATGATATTGTTTCTCTATTTTCAAGAACATCATCTGTTTCAGATATGACTCAAAGAATTTCAGTACCAACTAGTAGAAAACTGGAAGCATTTTAACTTATTAGATCACCAATAAAGAAAATGAATCAGTGTAATTTACTCTTATTCATTAATATAACAATGCATTTTATTTCATATTTTCCATAAATTTATCCCATTTAATATTTTCAAAATTGAATATATTATAATGATTGTGTCTAATTATTAATGTGCAAACCACTATCTTATTTCAGTTATCTTCTATTTTCTTTTAGTCATAATATTGTATATCGGTTTCAGTTCCTTCTAACTTCTTTAAGGTACTTTGTGTTTCACTACACTAACAGATGTGTTTGTCTAATTATTTCTTATCTTTTTCCTTGCCTCATAATTTTGTTCCCATTTGCTGTGGAAATTTTAGAAATCATCTAGATTGTTTGGTACAGGAAGGAAATCAACACTGGACTGCCTAATTACTTGCAATCTTCCTGTTTTTCCTTGGATACATTTTCATCCTTACATTTGTTGGACATTTTTGTTAACCCTTTCTATATACAGCTCTACTGTACTTCCCACAATAGCCTGCTGTATATTAAGTCAAACTATTTTTACATTGAAAATGGATAAAGTAATCCATGGTGTTCCAGAAGGAAATACATTTGATTTGGTATTCTTAAAATAAACTATAGCTTGAAAGTTTTACATGCAGTTATAACAGAAAGAAAATTGGAAGTGAGACATATATATGAAAAATATATCCACATTTATCTTAATTGATTGCTTATTCATTTCAGCTTTTTCTTTTTTTGTATTTTAAAATTGTCTTGGCATTTGGTTACATTCACTTCTGTTTGATTCACTTCTGAAAATAGAACAGGAAGGACAAGGACAACAAAAATAAGATAAAACTTTAGAGAACACAAATTCTTGCAAAAATGGAGATGCACTAAATCAAAGAATAATTGGTCATGGAGATATTAACTCTCGACAAAATAAACACTAGTTTGGGTCAAAACCTAATCATTTCCTTTTGCTTTTCATCTCTTCATGACAACTTCTCAGAGCAGAGCATTCAGGGTATGATGTCAAAGGGAATGAGCAATGCTTAATATGTGAACTGGAGATCTGGTAGAATGAAAGATTTTGACATTTTGATTAAATAAAAAGAACTTAATAAACTAATTAGACCATATCGACTGTATAGTTATGTTCGTACAATGTTTTTCATTACTTTTTGTTCAAATTTCTTCTTATTCTGAATTCAAAGCTGATGGAAGATGTGACAGAAATAACAATTGAGTCACCTATATTTTCTAGATAGGAATACTTTGGATATATAGCAAGAACATATGTTTTCTTCTTTTTCTTTTGTCGCCAATCTTATTTATAAATTTAATCTCTTTACTTTTAATTTATGCCTTTTATTGTTCTTTTATTACTTAAAAAATGTCATATGAATAACTGCTAAAAATCTTAATTGATCTTGTATCTGTTCAACATAAAATATTTTCCAATTCCTCCAAAATATTCCAGTTAAGGTATATATATATATACCATTGTCATCTTTCTCCTCTGTTTCAGTGCTCCGACTTCTCTCATTAATCATTTGTATACCTAGAGATTCTGTTCTTTTCTAAAACTCACCCTGGACTAAAGCTTCAGAGATTTGACACGCACTAGATGCCTTTTTACTGCTAAAAGAAGAATCGAAATAGCTCATAACTATCTAAATGAGGCATATGGAGAATATGCTTTAGACAGACTTAGATGAAGAGAAAATAAATCATCAGGTCCAACTACTACGGTGACAAATTTCAAGTAAAAAAGCAAGTTATTTTGAGTTATTTATCCTAATTTAAATAGATAATGCGTAATATCAGACATTTTGGTGTTTTACATATAATTGGTAGGATTAATAATAGATTTTACAGAAAATCAGCTCATTTTTCTCTGGGGTGACAGGAGATGCTAAAATTGACACGAGAAAATAGAAAATACTTGAATATTTTAAATATATCTTTGGGAGACATCATTTTTTATATAACTTTTTTCATGACTGTTAAGCATATGATAAAAGGTCCAGAAAACCAACAAATACATTGTTAAAATTTGTGAAACAAATCATTGGCTCATGGATTGAAACATTTACAAGGTCGCTATGTCCCTCATTAGAAAAACATGATTTGTTCCTCACTAACAAGAATACTCTGGCTTTTTTTTTCTTCTTTTTTTTCTTCCTCCCACCCCAGAAGCTGTATTAACTTATTGATGGACAATGGTATCATCCTCCCAAAATGAATTTTGTTGGCATATACATAATTTCATCTGAAGCTCTTCATAACTTTTTGCTATTTGGTTTATTCTAGTAAATTTTTTCATTCTAGCCACAACCTCCCCACTCATCAACTTTTTTCATTCATTTATTCATGATCCACTTATTCATTCATTGATTCATTTATATATAAATATATATTGGTTTGAATCAGTTGATGTAAATTTGAAAATCAATTATTCTTACTGTCAAGCACAATCAATGAGGCAGACGTATAAAAATATTAGATAAATATTATCTTTTTTTTTACTGAAAATATTAGTACTAAATATTAAAGTGACATAAAGTGAGCTTGAGTGATAAACTCCAGTTAGAGAGTAGAGGAAAACTTTACAATAGTGGGGATGCGAAGTGGATTTCGAAGGTTTAGGAGGTTGACTTAAGGAAGCCAGAAAGGTTAGCAGTCATGTACATATAAAATCTCAGAGAAATATAACCACATGGAGTATTTGCAGAAATTGACATAATCAATGAACTTAATATGGCTTTGACATTGGGCAGAAGTGGCTAACAATAAAATCAGATATGTCAAACCTGTGTCAGGTTTGGATGTCTGGTTAAGGAGGTTTAACATTATTTCTTGAGTTGTTTTAAAGAAAAGGAATTATACTGATAGGTTTCTCTTTTAGTGACATTATGCAGGTAACAGTGAAAATGACTGCGTTATTTTAGACCAAACTAGAAGCAGAGAGACAACATTAGACTTATTCGATGGTGTAGATTTGGGAAGATGAGAGCTGATCTAACCAAAGAATAGTGTAAATGATGAGGAAAGAATAAACATAAGAGATTATAATTAATATGAGAAAGTATAAGCCTGGAATAAATGGATATTAGTGAGTGGCAGATAAGGAATAGAAAGCAATTTTGTAAAAATTTTTCTATGAAAGGAGAAGCACTATGTATATTTTTACCTTAAGTTACCTGTAGGTTCTTCAGATAAAGATGTATAGCTTTCAGTACAATATGTGGCCCTAGAAGATTCTAGATTATAAGTATAAAATTGGAAATTGTCCATGCATAGGTAGTAGTGGCAGTCATTTTTAGTAGAGAGGTATATGGTATACGTTGTATACTAAATTTAGGACTAGGAAAGTATTCAAAAAGTACACTGTAGGCCGCAAGTTAATAAAATTAATAGTTCACAGAAGTACTTTTTTGTATTTAATCAGAAATAAGTGTTTGGATAAATAGATTTTTAATGGAAGTTATTCTTATCTAAAAAATGTTAATGAAAGGGTAGTTATCTAGAATCTGAAGAAAAAAATTCCTTCATCTAGGCACTAATTTTTTTCACCTATCAGGGGATGCATTTGGAATAGAGTTATATTCCCCACAAGGGCCAAAATTTGCCTATGGGCAGGACATATGAGAAAAAATCCTTTACTCTTTTTATGTATAAAGCACTGGTGTATATACAGTAAATAGGTGGATATATGACAGCTATTCAATGTCAAAGGGGACAATGATTTGGAAAAATATGTTTAAGAAGTCTCCTGAGGGGCATTTTTTTTTTTTTTTAAAAGCTGAGAAACACTGATCTAGTAGTGG
This sequence comes from Pteropus vampyrus, assembly GCF_000151845.1. Classification (NCBI taxonomy): domain Eukaryota; kingdom Metazoa; phylum Chordata; class Mammalia; order Chiroptera; family Pteropodidae; genus Pteropus; species Pteropus vampyrus. Next base: position 14,603,674 of record NW_011888786.1, on the reverse strand, counting down.
TGTTGTCTTCTATTATTTTATAAAGATATTTCCGTGTATCACATGTAATTTGTGAACCCCTGAATGTCAACTCTCATACTAAATGTTTTAATGGCCACAAAATCGCAAAGACTGGCAATTTCCCTCTCTTACAGTCTTACTCCAATTTCACAGTCTGACATTTTGACATATTTTGCCTGCTCAGCTGTTGTGGGGATGAACATCTCTGCTTAGTTCATGTCCCTGAGGGACTATAAGCTTTTAATTTTGAGGAAGCCAGGAGCTTCGTGTCAAAATAATTACTGTTACTTATTGGAAGATCATTAATGGCATGATCAGCAAACATCACTCCAATTGTGAGAGCATCCCTTCTGCTCTGATGCTTTCCTGAAGCTTACCATATTTTCCCTTACCATGATCATCCAAGTGAGTTGTATTTTAAAAGGTTTTTTTTTTTAAATTTATTCACATTCGACTGACTATAGATATTATAGAGAGGATGTTTTTTAATTGCATGTTAAATTTTGGATACATTTTTAATACTTATGGTATTCTGCTTAAAGAAGCAGAGAAGAAACTAGAAATAATACAATTTCTTCCCCTCTGGTACTATCACATAAATAATGGGTTATAAACTAGCTTAAAGAAAAATAATGTTTTACTGGATATGTTGTGTAGAATAAGCAGGTGGCTTCTTTGCCTAATGTATGCATGAGGCAAGCCTGTGAGATTTGTAATCTAATTCCTCCCAAGCAGAAAGGTGGTTTGGATAGAGAACTAAGAGCAGCCTAAATCCTAGCTGAGATGGGTGGAAACGAGTTTGCACATTTAATACATGAATTCCAAACGACAAAATATTCTAAAATTAAGGTACCTGAAAATAACATTCTGGTTTTAAGTTGTACTTTTGCTGAATTATTTTATAAGCAAATGAACTTAAGGATTCTTTAAAAAGAATTTATGAGCTAATATTGTTATTAAAATCCTCAGTTGACTGTGACCCAGTGAGAAAATACCCTCTAAGAAAGTCCTTTTTAACTTTCAGTCTTTTCTTATGCTCTCACTAGAGATCTAGGTCTGGGAAAGAAAATACCGGATTTTCCTTTTTAATGTTTTATTTTCTAATGTGAGGAAAGTTTTAATTTTCCATGAATCACTGCTGGGGTATGGGGAGGGGGATAGTTCTGCTAAGATACAAAAATATTAGAAGAATTATTAATGTGTTCTTTTATTTGTTTTCCTCCAATTAGGATAGATTTTTCAAAGGAATTCTTGACCTGCAAACATTTACAACATTTTATCTGGTGGTTATTTGACCTGACTCTTCCCTTCACATTTGGAGAGAGCTAGTAATATTTTTTTTAATCAGAAGGAAGAAGTCCCCTCCATCATATATTTTCATGGTTCCCCGTTAGCCAGGCTTATGCTTAGCATAGTGACAGCCAATTTTGCCTGACAAGCACCGGCAGATGCAGGCTGACTTGTCTTGGCTTGACTCTCTTCCAAATCCACCTTCTCATCATGCCTGGCCCTGCTAAAGTCTCCTCCTGAGGAATCCATGATGACTCATATAATCTAGCAAGTTGTCCATAATTTTAGGTAGGCTTTATATTAACAATAAAATAGTTTCATGATACATGCATTATAATGAATTTCACTAGAATATTGTTGATAAAAGGACTGAAACATATTCACGGTGCCAATTATTTCTGGTTTAGTGTACATTAATAAAATTACTTCACGATGTTATCAGAAGTTATTAAGGAAAATAAAAAAATAGGAAACAAAGCATGATACTAGAAACTTATCCTTTGCATATTTCAATATGGACTGAATACCATAAATATGTTTTTAAAAATTTTTTTAAATTGTCAGCAACCATATTTGGGGAGGACAAAAGCATGCACTTTTGCCAAAAGGCATAATGCACTTGCCTCATAATAGCATACTATTTGCGTATTTGATAACTCAGAAAAGTTACATACTTGTGTGATGTCACTTTATAATAAAGAGTAAATATTTTGAATGCAGAAAGTTCACCTTGAGAGTGAACAGGAGCTAGAGCTGAGTAAATTAACTGATGGAAAGGACAAAAATATATGAATAGACACAGCATGTTTTCCCTTGAGGAGAAGAGCAATAGAATATTCACAGAAAAGCAATTACTATGAAACTTAGTGATGTATGCTGAAAAAGTGAAAGGAAAGTTAATGAGTTGAATAGAAAATGGAAAGGCGGCAAATAAGAAAAACAGGTTGTTAAAATTATAAACAAATAAATATATAAAGCATCTGTAGATCATATGTTTTCGAGTGCACATATAGGCACATCTTATCACCTCTAAATGAGAAAAGATGTATTCATTTTAAAATTACCAACATCTGTTATTTGAAACATATTTGCTAGACAAAGAGAAACCTCATTGTGTAACTGGATGGAGTCTGCCTGAACCAACACCTAGATGCCTCAAGTATCAAGTGTCCGAGAATGTTTTCTAAACTAAGCCTCAGTTGTCACTTAGTTCTCTGCACTTAAGAATCCAGCTGAGGAGAGGCTTCTGAACTCCTTTCCTAATGTTCCACTGTGTTCAGACATCTGAGTCCCAAAGCTGAATAACCATTCAAGTAGGAATGCATTTTAAAAGCCATAGCAAAAAGTCTAGTCTTTAAACTATCTTGCAACAGAGGCTTCCAGATAAAAGTGATATGTAAGGCAGTGAATTTACACTCTTGTCTAATCTAAATTTTAAGAACACTTCACATCCTCCATTGTAAAGCTAAATGCTTTACCAGATTGGTTTAATTTCTTAAACGTATTGTCTTTATATTGCACCCTAAGTTATGACCGAAGGTGATCACCAGGGCCTTAAGCTTGACTAAACTCAGACAAGCTTTTTCCTTATGGTAGGCCCTTAAGGTCTCTTTTCTTAGAGTATTTACATCAGAAAACTTGGAATTCTAAATTCTTTCTCTGCCCCTTTGAGATGTCAGTCTTTTTCTTGGAAGCCTCTTGCCAGTTTACTGCCCAGGAATGCCTGCCCATTGGACCTGAGAACATCTTTTTGACACGTAAACATCGAAGGTGACAGCATCCTTACCTCCCAGTCTCTGGAAGTGTAGGAGCCTAACTTCAGTGGGTGCCAATTAGCAAATGCAGTTCATCTCAGAGAAAAATACTTGCAAACCCAGGAATAGCTCAATCTGTTCCACACATCCCATTGATCAACCTCCATCCTCCTCTCTGTCCTCCAGTACTTTTTCACTAGCTCACCCCAGTGCTTAAAAATCCATTGGCTTTTATTTCCTTGGAGCTAAGCTCAGACTGAGTTATGGTCTCTCTCACCTATACAGAACTTGGACTGACATTTTTTTTTTTTTGCTTAGTTGACTTTGTCACGTACAGTTTTTGCTTGGCAAACGTCATCAGAAAAACTAGTTATATGAAATTACATTTTCATTTGCCCTGTAATTATTACAAAATCTATTACTAGTTTTATTATTTGGGGTCTCAGATAATGCCTGTCATGAGATGGTGACAGTAAATTTTATTCTTTATTTATTGTTTTTTCAATAGCAAAACTGAATATTGTCGAGTTATTTAAGGCAAATTGAAACACCACTTGGTCTTTATTTTAAAACATTTTTGAGTATATAAATCCTATTTTGTGGAGAGCCATTTAGTAATATGTATCAAGAATTTTAACACTTTAATGCTTTTTAAGCAAGTAATTTTAGTCCTAAGAATTCACATTAAGAGGATAATCAGAGATTTGTACAATTATTTACATAACATTCCTAAACAATAAAATAATGGTTAAGATAATTATGGCATATCCAGAAGAAAAATTATTATAAAGATATCAAATAACATTGGTGAATAATATTTCATAGCATATATTCACTATCCTTTTGTAGTTTTAGTGCCAGTTGAGGTAGAAAGAGATTTGTTATGGCCACATTCTAGCCATTTCAAAAGGAATTGTCTAAGCAGAGAATGATTTTGAAGGCTCAGGAAGAGCAAAACCTGAATATGAAATATCAGTAAACTAGAGATACAGTAATTGTTTTGTTAATGAAGTAGGTTTTGTAATAAGGAATCTTTACCTGGATTCTATCAACTCACAAAGGTTTTAGAAAGTCCATGCCCCTCTAAAATAATGTGTAACTTTGTATCTGTATGTGCTTTTCAGGTAAAAGAGTTCTTGGATTTAATCAGGTTCTCAAAAGATTTGACAATCTCCAAAATCTTAAGAACAAACACATCTGAGTTAATAGAAAAGTATCTCATATTGAATCAGGGTGATTTTTCAGCTATTCCAATAATAATAAAGGTATTTTTAGCCATTCCTCTGTGTATGCACAGCTTCTGGTAAATGCTGGCCAACAGTCTAAATATCTTCAGCTAAAAATGCAAATGAAAATTTAAAAAATGATTTTATTAAACAGGTGTTTGCCATTCCATCAACTAATGTTGCTTTCCTTACTTGATTTTGCAAAATACCTGTGACGTTGCTGAGCGACAGAGACTAATGGTATCAAAAGTTCTCTTACATTCATGCAGGTGCAAGCTAGATTTCAAATTATGTAATTATTTGTTTTGTTTTAGGAGAATCTGTTTCTTCAATAACAACATTTTACTTTCTATGGTAATTGAGCTTTCCAGAAGCAAATTGCTTCTTCTATTCTATTTCCTTGAGTGAAATTTCTGCAGAATATATTAAGAATCTTGTTTCTTTAAAAACTTTAAAATGTTTTTGCATATATTGTCCAAGTGCAATAAACTGAACTCATTGAATAATTCTTATTTAATTGTGATGCATAAAGCTAAAATGTTACATTGCAAGAAACATTAGTGATATATATTTTTTTCTTTTTGGCATTTTAGAGGTATTAAAAGCCATATTCATTCATTCATTCATTCATTCATTCATTTCAAATAAAAATCATTCATTTATTTTAAACATATGCATCAGAGATGGAGCATGTCTGAAAGCATAAGGTAATCTGCTCCCATGAACTTTATAGAATGTTTAAAGGTAAAGTTAGTTAAAAAATACAACATGTTTGATGAACTCCAGGAAGTTCAACAACACTAGAATGTACATTCATACCTGATTCTTTAGAAAACGAAATAGAATACAAGTAAATGTAATTATGAAGTCCTAAAACAAAGCAAAAAAAAAAGATTTGTCATAAGAGTGCTTTGAATTTTAGTATCATTATGCTAAAAGTATGCATCATAATATTTTTAAAAACATTAACCATCTGTATTATTTAGCTTTTCTTTCTTATTGTTTTCCTCTGAGTCTGGGCTGTAAGAGTTTCTTGAATTGTTTTTATCACATAGATATATGTGTAAATGCTTCAGAGTTGACTCCAAGTTTATATTAGATACGAGTGTGCTTATATTTCAATTCTTGTAATTATAAGTGGCCCCTCTCCAGACTATTTTGTTTTCTATGAAACACAACAGAAAGCAGCAAATTAGGGGGAAAGAGTGGCTCAAGCTGCCCCAAGCAATTAGGAGAATTAAAGAAAATTACTAGTGAATGCTTTATGTACAGCAGGGGCTCTGTGGATGAAGAAATATAACTACTAGTCACACCTGTGCTGATTTGCACTGTGGAATAGAAATTATCATGAGTAAATATAATTACTTAGCGAATTTAATAAATTTTGTTTGGGGTTCTGAAACGGCACTTGGATCTACAAATTACACAATGATAAATATGACAGCATATATTCAATGATACCTTAAAACATTTAAATATGTAGAATGTTCTGGAATATAGAAAGATGGTGATGAAGAAGTAAAGATAATAAATTACTGCAAATACTGGGTACCAAGACACTTGTGCTCTCATGTTTTTTTCTTGATTATGTAAATTTGTCAAAATTATTTTTATTTCTAAATCTCCAATAGGTTAGATATCCAGGATCTCCTCCTGAATTACAAATAAGAATTTTTAAATTAATAGTAAGAAAATTGTAAATATTTGTTAACACTTAAAAAAATGTCCTGAATAAATTTCTAATTAACGAAGCAGCTACTGCTCTTGAGCTGTAATGATTGGCAATAATTGCTTTATAGAATTTAATAGTTATGAAATTAACAGAGATAAGTAGTAAAAGAAATTAAACTATACCTTTTATTATAATGATAATTTGTATGCTCTTAAGAATCATAAAAATGATGTCTTTTATTAAATTACCATTGAGATAAAACATTCATATATCCTATTTTATCTTTGAAGAACTATGTTGACCCACTAATTCATAATTGATAATTAAAATGCAATAAAATTTATTTTTATTAAAAGGAAATAAAGAACTTTTGTATTTTGTACAATTGTCATATGGTAGTATAAGCTTATTCAGAGTACAAAGCTTCTGCTACAGTACTTAAGACCATTAGTCTTCTACTTTAAACCAGCAAAATGTTAGAAACAATTTTCAATTGTTTAAGTATGTTTAAGCATTTTATTAAAAAAAAAGTTCAAATCACTGTATTAGTTTCCTAGAGCTGTTATAATTAAGTAACACAAACTGGGTGGCCTAAAACAACAGAAATGTATTATCTCACAGTTCTGGAGGCTAGAAGTCTGAAACTGAGATTTCTGCAGGATGAAAGGCTCCAGGGAAGAATCCTTCCTGTCCAGTCTAGTTTATGGTGTTTGCTGTCAATCCTCGGCATTACTTGATTTGTAGATCCAACGCTCTAATCTTTGCCTCCTTTGTCATATGACCTTCTTCCCTGTGCATCTGTTGTCTCTGTATCTTCATATCATTTTCCCTCTGTGTATGTGCCTGTGTCCAAATTTCTCTCTTCTTATCAGGATATCATTTATACCGGGTTATGTCATTACTCTAATCCAATATGATGTACTTCTTTCTTTGATTACTTCTGCAAAGACACTATTTAGCAATAAAGTCACTGTCTTTAGTGACTTAGTCTGTTTAGCTGATATAATAAAAACACAATAGACTGTGTGGTTTAAACAACAGACATTCATTCTTCACATTCCTGGAGCCTGCGAAGTCCAGAATTGAGGTACTGGCCAATTCAGTGTCCGGCAAGAGTCCACTTCCTGGTTCATAGACAGCCATCTTTTCACTGTGTCCTTATATGGCAGAAGGAGTGAGAGAGGATTCTAGGGTCTCTTCTATAAGTGCATGAATCCCATCATGAGTGCTTTACCCTCACAACATAATCACTTCCCAAAGGGCCCACCGTCTAATACCATCGCATTAGAGATTAAGATATCAACATGCCAATATTGGGGAGACACCAACGTTCAGTCTATAACATTCATATTCACAGGTTCTGGCTGGACATGAATTTTTAAGAGACCCTAGTCAACCTAGTCCAAACATGAAATATTAGTGTCTGTATAAGTCTTAAAGACTGTCTTTCCCAGTTTGGTGAGTACCCTACAATTAACTAAACCTCTGCTGGAATATTTTCCAACATACAAGAGATAATACATCTAATGCTATAGTATAGGAATTGGCCAACTTTTTCTGTGTAGAGTCACACAATAAATATTTTTGCCTTTGTAGGCCAGACGGTCTCTATCTTTTGTAGAGTCTTGGTAGCACAAAAGCAGCCATAAACAATAGATAAATAAATGGATATAGTTAAAAATGGCCCCAGGCTATGGTTTTGCCCATCCCTGATACAGTGGGAAAAAATTATTTTATTTTATTTAATAGGCTAAGTTAAAAAAATAAATAAATAAATACCAAGGAGAATCCATTCACTGAAAGCATTGTCACAATTTTTCAAAATCCTGTTCTTATTTTCAATACTATGTCAAGCCCTGGAAAACAAAATACATCTTAAAAATCAAACTTATAGAAAGAAATAAAAAACCCTAGATTTAAAAATGTCAATTTGAGGGTAAATTTTAAAGTTCATAGATGTAGCCTTTTTGAGTGCAGGGCCTTGTGACTTTACAGATTGTATGTCCTTGAAGCTAACTCTGTCTGAAAGTATTTTTGATGTTTTCGTCTTTCAATACACTCAGTCTTATCAAAGAGAAGTTTTAAAAACTCACTAATAATTCACAAATGGATTAAATGAATAAAATTAAAGTGCCTAATATAGTGTTTTAGACATTGAGTGATGTCCCAATTTTAAGATTTGGAGATGAATTTACTAGCACTCTTAATAACATTAAGTAGCGAGTATTGCACAATAAAAGTTATTTTAAATTAAATTTATTACATAATGAATAATACTATTCTGATTTTAGTAATATTGTAATTGGTCAAATAGCAATAAATAAGTTGTTACTAAGTTATATGATTTTTGTAGAAATATTCAAAGTTTTAGCTACAAATGCTGAAAAATCAAATTAGTGAACATTTTGAATCACTGAAAGAAAATAAAGATCCGATATTGTAAAATTGTTGCAAACCTCATCCAATTATGTTTGATTAACAAAAGAGTTTAAATTCAACTAGCATAAAATTTTGCTAAATAATATTTTTAATGTGAAAAGTTTCTCTAGAAATGAAAAATTGAACTTCATCTACTTGTCAACTTAAATATATAATTCTTGCTGCAAAGGGAGGATGTCTTGAAGCTTATAAATTCCACACACAATAAAACAGATTATATCAGAAGAATCCCAGATCTTTTGAGCCAGCACTTCATGGCCTGAACAAATTTTACCTGAATTAAATCAGACTTCTTCCTCTGAATGCCATGTATCACCTTATCATATCTTAAAAGTTACCAAATCTTCTTACATCCATTCAAAATTTTTAATAGATTCTTTTGACTTTGACCAGCCTTTCCATTCCTAATATGCTGCCTTAATTTGAGTTTCTAGATATTTCCCCCTAAAATACTATATATGCTACTATCTCTTCCTTATATCCATCTGTCTCGCTTCCAAACTATTCTCTATACTCTCTTGAGAGTACTTTCTAAAATGCAAATCTCATCACAAAATTCCTCAATTAAATTTCTTCAGAGAGTGACTTAAAGGATTAGAGTAAATTTCAAACTTTTCTTTAAACAGCTTTATTGAGGTATAATTGATATGTGAAAAACTGCACATATTTAAAGTATACTATTTGATGAATTTTGACATAAGTACCCACCCATGAAAAAATCACTACAATCAAGGTAATAAACATATTCATTACCTCCAAAGCTTTCTTTCTGCCCCTCTGTATTTTTGTTTGTTTTTTATTTTGTTTTTGTCATTTCTTTTATTATAAGAACACTTAACATGATATTCCATCTTAACAAATTTTTAAGTGCACAATACAGTATAGTGATCTATAGGCACTATTGTACAGTAGATCTCTAGAACTTATTCATCTTGCATAAATGACACTATCCTCTTGAACAACTTTTCATCAATATTATATACCACATTAACAGAATGGTGGCTAAAAAAAAATCACATAATTATTTCAGCAGATGCAGAAATAGTGTTTAAGAAAACTCAAACAATTTCATGTTGAAAACTCTCAACAAACTAGGTATAAAAGGAACTTACCTAAACATAATAAAAGTCATATATGACAAGCCCACAGCTAACACAGTTAATTGTGAAAAACAGAAAGATTTTCTTATAAAATAAGAAACAAGGCAAAGATGCCCACTCTCACCACTTCTATTCAACATAATAATAGTAGTCCTAGCAAAAGAAATCAGGCAAGAACAAGAAATAAAAGGCATACAAATTGAAAAGAAAAAAGTAAAATTGACTATTTGAATATGACATGATCTTATATGTAGAAAATCCTAGACTCCTCAAACTTCTTAAATCAACATGAAATATCCTCCAAGAACTTGCTCATATATGCATTATATGTATAATACATATGAAGTCTCCTATGTTATATAGAAGCCTCTTATGTGTATGTATACATATAATCTCAGCTCCTATAAAAGGCCATGCTGTCTTTTGTACAAAACATTCTCTTTACCTAAAATATCATTTCACCCTGTCTTTTTTATTGAGAGAGATTCTAACTGCCATTTAGGAGCACTCAGTCCAGCTGTTACCCCTATGAGTCCATTCTTACCTGCCAATCTGATTTAGGTAATCATCTTCTTTGAATTTTATGAGACTCATGTATATTTTGTACATAGTACGTACTCTTATTGCAATTGGTGAATATGATTTTATCACCCAATCTACTGTAAGCTCATTGAAGGCAAACAACATACTTATTTATGTATTCCCATGAACCAGCACAGTGTCATGCACATTTTAGACTCTATAAGCTTTGATGGCTAATGAATAAATTAATGAGTGAAGAACAAAGAGATGAAAATTATTATTTTTTAATGAAAGGGTTTATTTTAGTTGATCATAGTGTGTATAGAGGGTAGAAGGCTGAAAAATGTTACAAAGACAAGTCGAGGTCACTAGATAAAAGATCTGGCACACCAAGGATAGAGAACTTTAATTGTCTGTGCAAGTGATGAAGTATAATTGATGGCTTTTGAATAGAATTATGGATTAGAAAGTTCAATCAGGCAATAATGACTAACTGAAATGGAGAATAGAAAAACTGTCAATGAGAGAGTCAGGAAACAGCAGCATTAGTCTATTCTAGCTGAAACACACTCGAACTAGAAAAGTGGCAGTTGAAAAAGTGGTCAGGTGGACTGTTTTTGTTTTACTTTGTTTTCACTTACATGAGTTAATTCTTTTCCACTTACCACTCCTACATATCCTTGTGACCTTTGAAAAGTCTGCTAATAACTTATACTTCAGAAGAATTAAGAACTCTTTCCACTATGTAGTAAAATTGGACTTTAGGCTCCTTTCAAAAGATTTTTTTCTACTTCCTGTTTCTAGTGCTATTCACTCATGTATTTATTTAATGAACATATTTTTCAGATTATTTAACCCAAATCTTGTCATTAACTTTGGAAGATTTCAAAGTTTACCTAGAATTTCAAAATTAAAGGCCTCGAAAGATTTCATAACCCTGGAGTTTGCTATGCCAGTCATTTAATTATAATTATCACCAATATTTATTTAAGGCTTACTATGAGCCAATCATTAAGCTAAGCAATTTAAATGCAGTGTCTTTTTCATTTATCCCCATAGCACTTAATTATAAATCCTAATTTCAAAAATGAGAAAATTGATGCTTCGATAAGTCATGCAACTTGCTAACACCATATGAATATGAAGCACTAGAGGAGGAATTCAAACTTAAGTCAAACAATAAACCTTTGTTGTGTTAATTACAAAGGAAGTACCTACTGACGACTCCTCATATTCCAGAGCCAAGACATGTATTTTGATTACGTGTTAAAGTGAATTGTGAGAAGTGAAGAGGGTGAGCATAAGGAAGGCCAGGCTTTTATCTTTGGCATGACAGAGATAACAGCAACATGACTGATTTTTAAATCTGTACATTAAAGTCGACTGAATGGATTTTATGTGAAGATAGAGTATGGAAAACAATAACCACATTAGCATAATGGGGATATGGTTCTGACTAATGGCTAAAGGAAATTATTTTTTAAACATTAATGCAAATACACAGTTTTTCATTTTTCTATTACCTAATTATTTTAAAGAATGTGCCTGGGCAATAGACAGAGGGCTTTTTCTACAAGACGACATTTTTCATTACAACATTTGGTTTTTCTAATTCAGCAAAACATTTCAAGTGAGCTAATTTTATGAGGCCTTATAGACAAAACAGACATTTAACTTAAAATTTTCACTATTTGTGGAATTATATTTGCATTTTGATATAAACAATGTAAAATATTATACTAGTTAAGATATATATTGATAAAGTAACCCAGAATTCTGTTAGGCAACAATATAAAGCTCATTTTCTTTATATTTTATATTTTAAAAATACAAGGGATATTTTTAAATTCAAAAATTATGCTCTCTGAGATTGCGTAACGTCAAAATACTATCATATTCCACTCTAGAGAGAATAGCATTTTTTTTTAAGATTAAAGAAGCTCAAGCTGCAGTTCTTTTAGTGAAATAATCTACAATAACTCAGTGGGAATGCTGAATAAGACGGTGTGTGAAGGAAGACAATTCATTTTGTTCAAACACATGGGCACAAAGCTTTGTTAAAACTTACTTTGAAGTATTTGACTCCAAAGGTTAATTTTAATCCTTTATTCTGAGTATACTGAATTGATTGTATTTTTAAATTTAATTTTATAAAGATTTTTCTGAAGCACGAGTATGACCTCTCACATATTCTCTAGGCAATTTAGAAGTATATTATAGATTGAAATTTCAGATTTCTTTTTTTGCAGGTATAGAAAATAGACTCAAGTCATAGCATTTCCCCCTTTTTTAGCCCAAGCTCATATTCTATGATCAAATATACGGTAATGTTAAGAAAATGATATTACTATCAAGCAAGATTTCTGCTTCTTAGAGAAGCACTTAGCTTTATCACAGCCATTTTTGACCACCATTTTATTATTTACATGAAATACTTACTGGGTTACTTGATAAACTTCTAGTTTGTATAGATATAAGTATTGTTCTATATTTCTATATTTTATATCTCTGAAATTATACTTCATATTTATATTTTACCTGTTTTATCCAAATAAATGTTTGATAATAAATATATATAGACTGTAGAGTTTACTCATTATTTCAAAATTGATAGTAATGTTATGTTGCATAGCTATGATAATAATAACTGTCATTCTGGAAAAAAAAGATTACCATTCTGTATTTTACTAAATAAATCATTCAATTTTTTAAAAACACTTATTATATCCCATGCAGTGTGATAAGTTGTAAAGGGATGTAGAAATGAACCGAGGTTCTGTCATTAAAGACATAGAAAATACACTCATCACAAAATAACTAGTGATAACTCATGAAAATATTAGCAGGAGAATAACAGGAAAATATTCTGTTAGAATGCAAGAATGAAGAAATAGTCACAATGGTAATGAGTGCTATTTCACTTAGGTCTCAAAGATTAATAAAACTTTATTAAGCATACATAGGGGGATGAAAGAGAAATCCATGTAAAGGGAATAGTTATAAAGAAAGCCATAGAGATAAAAATATAAAAATGCAACACTTTAAAGCTTAAGAATTTCTTGATAAGGGAGAACTTAAGATTCTCCCTCCTCCCTAAATTAATATACTCAGTAATTAATCTTATTGAATCTTCCTCCCAAATGCCTCTTAATTTCATTACTTCTCCATTTTCACTTTTACTGTTCTAATATAGGTCTTTATCATCTTGATGAGTGGTTTTCAAATGAGGGTGTTTTTCTCCCCAAGGGGATATTTGGCAGTGTCTTGAGACATTTTGGAATAACAGGGAGCTGGGTTCTACTGGAATCAGTAGATAGAGGCCAAGAGATGATGTTAAATATGCATAAGGTAGACCCCAAAACAAAAATTATCTTGTCCAAAATGTCACCAGTGCAGAGGTAGAGAGACCCTAATGACAATAACTCCCTAAACTTATCTATCTCTGATTCAAAGATTGCCGAAATCTAGAGTGGAAATCATCTAATTATGTTGTACCACTTACTGGCTGAGTTTGAATTATCTATGAAATAGCCAAGGAGAGATATTTATTAGCCAATTAAAAATCTAGTGTTGGGGTCAAGAGAAAAATCTTTACTGGAGATACAAATTAGATATAAATAAACTAAAAATGTGATAGTTCAAAATACAGAGATGGCTGAATTTTCTGAGAAAATCTCTAGAAGGAAAAAGTGGAAGCAAACAAAATATTTATCTTTAAGAGGTGAATGAAGATAGGCCAGACAATAACAAACAAACAAGCAAACAAACAAACAAACAAACAAACAAAAACAAGAGAGAAACATCACGAATGCCAAAGGAGAAGAGCTCTTAATAAAGTGCATGCCTCCAGCTGTTGTCCATGTTTGTGAATTTGGCTGCCATCCTCAATATGTCCTTCCTTCCTAGGAGAATCAGCAGTAATTTCTCTTTCTTAAACATGCATTTGTTATTTATTTTCTTACTATTTTTAAGTCCTCTGTTCATTCTCATTCTTAGTGTATCCTTAATGTAATAGAACCAACGAAGGAAGAAATAGTCACAATGGTGACTATTTGAAGGAATACCAAGTTCTTTCAAAATGTAAAATTTGGAGGTTACAGAATAGAAGGATAGGAGATACATCAGTGGACACACAGTCCCAGCTGACAATCAATTCTCTCTTAACTTTCAACTCATTCAGTCCAACTCGTGATGTACCAAAGATGATCAAGAAAGTAGAATAGCATTATTTCATCAATCATTTCCCAGAAGTATTCAAAATGCTGTCCAGCTTGGAACAGAGAGCTGTCTTTTCTTAAATAAAAATAAAATTGCTTTGGTAGATATTGAGCTTAAATATTTTGCCCAACAGAGTAATTTTGGTTATCTTTAAATTACCAAATGGTCACATTATACATGTTGATAATTAATTGTATTTTTAACAATCTTGACACAATTGTGTTGGGTGAACATCTATTTCAATATTTGGCCCAGCTTTTCCCAAGTAGGAAGAAAAGGCTTTATTTGTATTAGATTCTGCTTTCATTAAAACATGGTTTAAATGTTTTGACTTCATTGATTTGTTAAAACTATCAAATGGTTTGTTCAGTAAAATAAATATTCAATTCAGAAAATAAATAAACCAATTACTATGTGTAGATTCATCTGTATAATAGGAAGGCATTAGATCACCCATTTAGTTGCTCAAACAGAGGTGAAGCCTTTATTTTGCACTCTTATAATCACATTCTCTTTTATGTCCCTGCGGTTACACACCATAAATATAGGCATTAAGAGGGAGGAGAAAAAAGCAAGAGAGATACTAGCAAATTTTAAAGTTATAAGAAATAAAAGCATAAAATAGAGAAAATATTACCATTTTATTTGTCTCTCCTATCTATATTTCTTTATGCATTTATTTGAAGACTAATGAAGTGCACTATATGGGTTTATGGCTGAAAATGTAAAATAAGAATAAATTAAATATTATATCACATATTCATTTATTTATCATGCATTTACTGACTACCTACTGTGTGCAAGGCACTAAACTTGTGACTGCATTTATAGCTATGAACAAGACAAGGAAGCACTTTTTTGAACTTCTAGTCTAGAAAAAGAGATAAATCAAAGAAGTGATTACAACAATTTTTTTTTTAAATGCCAATCAATGATGTTTGAGAAAATTAGAAGTGCTATGAGAGCATATACCACAGGGCATGACTTAAGCCTAGAGATATGAATAAAGCTTTCTCAGTGAGATGATGGATGGATTGAACTCTAAAGGATTTGTGCCAATTGGGAAGGTGAGCAAAAGTGGGGAAAGTTCATTCCCAGAACAGAAAAACTCATAGCAGAATGTCCTTAAGAAGGGAGATATGAATTATTTGAGGAACAGTGAAAAATGTCAGAAAGAATGTAGGATGGATAATGGGCTGGGGGCAGTATTGGAAATAATGCCAAAAGTGAAATGAGTAAGAGTCAAATCATATATTGTCTTCTAATTCATTTTAAGATGATAGTCTTTATCCTACCTATATATCAATAGAAAGCTGTCAAAATTTTTAAAAAGTGCACATGCTGAGGGAAGCATATGCATTTGCATTGTATACATGACACGTGGGCTGCAGCAGCAAGCAAACCAAATGAGAGAAGAATGCATTTAGGAAAAAAATCTAAGAGAAAAACACATCTTTTTAGGGAGAACCTAGGTGGAATGGTATATATTGGTATGAGTGAATGTGCAGAAAAGCAAGGAGATTCAAATTATTTAGGAGTTCAAATAGGCAGAACTTGATAATACATAGAACACAGGGGAAATTATGACTTCAGGTTTATAGCTGGGAAAACTAGGCATTTGCAAGTATCATTCAATAACATGAAACAAAGTTTTACTTTAAAAAATTAATGTTAGAGAAGGAGCAGTTTTGGTATAAATGTTGGACTGTTTGAATTTGTAATGTCAATTAGATACCCAAATGGAGATGAAAAAGTATACAGAACAACATGTGACATTTTATGTGCGTTTAATACATTTTAGCTTAAAAATGAATACATAAATAATGAATGAATGAATGAAGAAAACATTTAGTAAGATATTTGTCTGCTTTCAAGAGAAGCAGAAAATACTTACTAAAGGAAAGTGGAAAATGCACAGAAAATTGAGTTACTTGCCAAAGGTCATCTAAAAGCATCAAGAAAAGAATTAAAATAAAATGAAAAAGAAGCATAAGCTTATATTAAATTATGCTGAGACCAGCAGCTATTTATTTTTAAAATTGGAACACTTTTCTCAGAACTTATGATACATTGAAATTCATTGGAAATATTATCCATACATATATCTAAGTCAAATATATAATCCACTGAATGGTTTTTGGCATACTTTTTTCCTGTCAGTATTTCTTTAGAACATACTATAAAAATACATGAGATAAATAGGATTTACAAGGACAGACTTAGCACTTTTTGGATAAATAAATAAGAAACGAAAATCTAATTTAGAAACATATCTCAAGACTAACTTCTTTGTTATATATATAAAGTATATTTTAATAAATCATACAGATACAGATACAGATGAAAATGTTTCTTTTTTGTTAACAATGTTGTTCATTATCTACTATTATTCTTATTAGTGTCTTAATTTTGTTCAGTTTTTACTGTTGGATTTGCTATTAAAGATTATGTTTAGTTATAAGCTTTTAAGAATAACAATATTATATAGGGATATATGTATTTTTTTCGATTCAAATGAAATCTTTTTCCAAATTTACAATCAACATGTCCCTCCATAATTTAATTTATTGGAAATAGGGAGCACACTAGTATTACATTTTAGTGATTTAAAATCCTTTAAAGGAGAAAAAAATTACATTTTAGCTTTAAGAAATACTATTTTCATGAATAAAAGCATTGTTATATTCATAGATCACAAGGTAGTCATTCTGTGTACATTTTTAGATTTGCAACTAGTTTTGAGTGGAAGATGAAGGAAAAATCTAAATCCCCAATTTCAATGAGGGAGTGAACATCAGAATAGTTACTGTTAATATCTTAAGGCAGTTTAGGTGTGTTGAGGAAATAAAAACAAAATATCCTTCTAACCTTAAAAGCCTCTCCACAAAGTTAGAAGAGAAAGAAAACAATTTTATTATTGAATAAGTATAAACCAGAATGTAGTTGCACATCGCAGCCAATCCACTATAGAGACTGTGGACAGAGAGAAATTGCACCTTTTTCTATAGCCAATAAGATACTACCCATCACATAAATGTTCTCCAAATAAAAATAATGACCAGTCTTCAGGTAAGAGGATTTGATAACACTATTTGTCACACCAAGTTCATCTTACACACATGTGGTAATTGGGGTGACCACTTGTGTTAGCTAATTGGCATTATTCATAAGAAAAATAAACTTCTCATATTTTGTGATGACAGCTAGTTTTGCAACTTGGAGAGAGGCACCTGGTAGAGTTAGGTTCCTACCTTCCCAAAAAACTAGGAAAAGATTCCTTCTCAAGGAGATAGTTCCCAGATCCTTGAGAAAGACATTCCTGGGTCTTTTGGCTGGCAAGAACCTAATTAGTTTTAGAACAATTTATATACATTTCAAAGAGACACAGAAAAAATTTAAAGTTACATGTTATCTCAAGCAAGTGCTCTAAGTAAAGGGAAATGGTTGGGAGGCGGGTCTCTTCTCTTAGTTTCAACAGAGATAATTAAGCCTCTTATTTTTAATTCTTATTTGCCTTTATAATCTCCTTCCTGTATTACTATAAAAATAGGAACATTATAATTTTATAATTACCTCCCTTGCTGTTTCTATCTTTCTCTGGACAAATTGCATCCATCTAAATATCCAGCAAGTCCAAGTAAAATACAAAGCAAAACAATTATCAGAATTATGGTAGAATAACAGAATTATTGATTTTTTTTAAAAGTCAGTATATTATTTGCTTTGGGGGAATAACCTGAGAATTATGACCAATGGTTAAATAAGATTTTTAGCAATGTGCAACAATTTTTTTAGTCATACTTGAATTTTACAAATTGTTGTGATATCTTTATTGCTTGTGTTTTCAATGATTAACCACCTAAATATCATTTGGAAGATCCTTATGAAGTCTTTCCCCATCTAGGCCTAAGGAGTAACTTAATTCTGGATCTTGATAATCTAAATTTTTAATTAAGAGTACATGTAAGGCCCAATAAATTTCTTCTGAGTTTTAGAGAATTATATAAGTACAATCACATTTATATGATACTCTAGGCCCTTTAGTAATTGTTCTATTTTAGCAAATTATTTTTCCCAGATGTGAAATGCGATGACATCTGCGGCTGTCACTTGGTATAAAAATATTATTATGAGGCACATGTTGAAAGGTAGACAGAAATTTTAGTGTTTAATGTATATAGTTTTAGTAGTTTTAAGGCTCGAGGACAAACCCAATCTACGGATGTTTTTATTTTTTGGCATCTGTTCTAAATATTTACACTATTGTAATAGCTAAATCTCCATGAATAACAGGCATTCACGTTTATTTATCAACCTATACTGAATTGGAGAGAACTTGCATCCTAAAGTTAATCAAATAATATGAGACTGTCTTCTACATTCTCTATCTTACAATACCAGGTTTTTGTTTTTCTTTTAATAAGACTTTTTACATCATCCTGCCCATCGGTCCAGTTAAAACTTTATTTCACATTTGTGCTTGAGTGACTGATGCATATTAGTTACTTTTAGTTTGTTATTATCAAAAATGACTAATGAAGATGATCTCTCTTTAATTCTATCATTAATAAGATTGTTGGACTTAGAAGTCCCTGCCCTGTTTACATCGGTGGGACAATTTAGGGCTGAGTAGAAATGAGATGGTGGGAGCCAGTACTGGGAGGACAGAGAGAGAACATAATGTAGACCCGAACAGACACTTCTCCCAAGAAGACATACAAATTACCAACAGACATGAAAAGATGCTCAACTTCAGTAGCTGTTAGGGAAATGCAAATCAAAACCATAATGAGATACCACCTCACACCTGTAAGAATGGCTATTATCAACAAGACAATAACAAGTGTTGGAGAGGTTGTGGGAGAAAATGAAACCTCATATATTGCTGGGAGGAACATAAATTGGTACAGCCACTATGGAAAACAGCATGAAGTTTCCTCATAAAGAATAAAATTGCCATATGACCCAGCACTCTCTCTTTCGGTATCTACTGCAAAAATTTGAAAACATTTATTCTTAAGGATATATGCATCCCGATGTTCATTACACCATTAATCTTGGTAACCAAGACATGGAAACAACCAAAGTGTCCTTCAGTAGATAACTGGATAAAGATGTGATACATAGTGCAATGGAATATTACTCAGCCATAAGAAAAGATGAAATATTGCCATTAGCAACAACATGGATGGAGCTTGAGATTATCATACTAAGCAAAATAAGTTTGGAAGAAAAAAATTGAGAAACATGATTTCATTCATATGTGGGTTATAAAACTGAAAGCAACAAATGAACAACACAAAC
>NW_011888786.1:14578960-14584099 GCF_000151845.1 Pteropus vampyrus | reverse complement strand
TACCAACAGACATGAAAAGATGCTCAACTTCAGTAGCTGTTAGGGAAATGCAAATCAAAACCATAATGAGATACCACCTCACACCTGTAAGAATGGCTATTATCAACAAGACAATAACAAGTGTTGGAGAGGTTGTGGGAGAAAATGAAACCTCATATATTGCTGGGAGGAACATAAATTGGTACAGCCACTATGGAAAACAGCATGAAGTTTCCTCATAAAGAATAAAATTGCCATATGACCCAGCACTCTCTCTTTCGGTATCTACTGCAAAAATTTGAAAACATTTATTCTTAAGGATATATGCATCCCGATGTTCATTGCACCATTAATCTTGGTAACCAAGACATGGAAACAACCAAAGTGTCCTTCAGTAGATAACTGGATAAAGATGTGATACATAGTGCAATGGAATATTACTCAGCCATAAGAAAAGATGAAATATTGCCATTAGCAACAACATGGATGGAGCTTGAGATTATCATACTAAGCAAAATAAGTTTGGAAGAAAAAAATTGAGAAACATGATTTCATTCATATGTGGGTTATAAAACTGAAAGCAACAAATGAACAACACAAACGAAAACTCATAGACACAGACAATAGTTTAGTGAACGGAGAGAAAGGGGGAAGGGGCAGAGGTAGATAGGGGTAAAGGAGGTAACATATATGGTGATAGAAGGAGATTTGACTTTGGGTGGTGAACACACAATGTAATATATGGATGATGCATTATTGAATTGTACACTTGAACCTTATATAATTTTATTAACCAGTCCCCCCAATAAATGTAATTTAAAAAAGAAAACAATGTAACAAATAATGTTTTTCTAACACAAGGTATTCTTAAAGTAATTGAAATAACCTCACTGTGAATATAACAGCAAGACAGTGTAAAAGACAAGTAATATGTTCTCTAGAATACTTCTTTTCCTTTGAGTTTAGTAACAGTATCAGTTCTGAACTGATACCAGTTACTTTGTGGAAACCACAGTCGAGTCCTGTGCTTCTGGCTTCACATGGGAAGCATAAATCCATCTGAATTTTTCTTCACTGTGATAGCTGAATGCAGGATCAGTAACCTTTGAAGAGATTCTTCCCAACATGGTGACAGTCTGTTTTTCCCATGGAATATCTACATGTAGATACAACATCACAGTCCATAGAGGCAAGTCCTTACAGATCCTTATGACTTTAAATCTCAGGGTTTCTAGGGAAGAGAGGGATGCTTTTAAGTATTGAATATGATTGATTATGAGAGGATTCACTTAAATGCAGCATAGGACATGGTCTCAGACTGATATTCGCAGAGTCTACCAAATATAATTTTAAGGGAGAGATTCTGTGCTTGTATGCAGGGGTCACTCTAGCAAAGTGAACAATTATTCAGCTAATTGAATCATTTAGTTAAGTGAATACACATGTTAAAAAGTGATTTCATTTTATATACAAGTTACATAAATATATGATTGATAAGCAAAAGTTATATGTTAAAATAAAGGGGATTAAAAATAGTTTTCAAATTTTTGCAATAGAATATCTACATGTAGATACAAAATTTTATAAATTTTGAAAACTTTTTGCAAATAGAATTGATAAAATAAAAATGTTTCTTTAAACATTAAAACTCCACTGCACATAGTTATTAATATGTGTAATCAGTAGGTCAGAACATTTACTAATATATGAATTGTACCAGATATTTTCTTCCCTTCCATTAAAGAGCATTTTGTTCTGTTTTTCCCTCAGTGTAGGCTGTTCGTTTATTTGTTTCTTTGTTACTTTCCCCATGTCAGACAGGTTCTTTGTGTTTTGTGATGGATATTTAGGAGAATGGGTAGAGGATGACAACAATGAAGAAGAAAATGAAAATGAAAGATGAAAAAAAATTCAGGCTAAGGCTATGGGGTAAACTTTTGAGGGATTTTGAGAGAGCACTATTCAGAAGCATCTGTGGGATTTGACAAAAATAGATTTTAAAAAAGCTAAAGAATGTAATTTTTATTTTCATTTTTTTTCACTGAATTCACTCTAGAATATTTCATGAACACATGTATATAAAGTCAAATTTAAACTACTTTTTAGTCACTGGACTACTTTTTTTTCTGACTGCACAATTGCTGAGGGCCTAGACTGTGTCAATCACACAATAGATTACAACAAAATTTTTAAGGATAGGTCAGAATATCACTATGGTTTAGTTGAGTTGAGGCTCTGAATTAGAAGAAAGACAATAACAGGATAAGATAAAGTTTGTTGCCTAAGGTAAATGTTATCTCCTTCAATTCCTGGTTATGCTAGAGACATGGGGGTCTTTCATCTTCTGTGAATATTTTGTTGTTGTCTATATGTAAGGATATAGGCTATACTACTGTAGTTGCACTCTATTTTCTTGCCTTTTATTAACTTCCACATAAAAATTAAAGTTGAAATACATATTTATTTAAAAAAAAATGCTTGCAGGAATGTATTACACAAGTAAAATCTGAAGAGAGTCATAGGTTGTTCATTAGGTTGTCCAAATGAAAAATGAGTCAACTATTATTCCATATGAGACTATGCATTCTAAATAGAATATACAGATGTCAAATTATAATGTACGCCTGAAAATTATATAACTGTATTAACCAATGTTACCCCAATAAACTTAATTTTTAAAAAGTAAAAAAAAAGAAAAAAGACTATGCATTCTACTTGTTACATGAGAACTACAAGATGGTGCAAAGAAACTATATAGACATCTCTCTAAACATTAAAGGCAGAAACACACAAAGACACATTCACTAGCGTAAAATAAAAGACTTCTTGAGCATTTCAACCATTGAGATTAGAAGCAAATTTATTCCTATTTTTTATGATATCTACCAACATATTTGTATTTGATGTTAGCAATCACCCTATATTCTGTCAGATTTGTACAGACTATTTGGGGACAATTGTTGAGCAGAGTGCCCTGAACTGGTTATCAATTCCAAAGGAGTAGAGCATCATGTACCAGTTACCAATCCCAGGGGAGGACTCCATCTACGGAGAGGATAGCAAAGCTCATCACAACGCCAGCCACCAAGATTAGAAATCCAAGCACTTCTACCCACTGCATCTTGGTATTGGAATCACCAAAATGAACACAACACAGTGAAGTATTGGATGGAGTAAGGTTTTACTTATATAGGGAATAGAAAGAGCAAGATCAGTTTCAAGAATAGATGTTGGTCCCACACAGCCAGTGTGTCTCTCCAAAAGGTTGACATAGGGCAATTTGCCTACATGTACCCCTCTTGTGCCACAGTAGAAAGGAACCTGTCTCCTCTCTGCCGAAGACAGGTATAACAGTGGAGATGGCCATGTGCCATAGGACACATGCTTCAAGCAGAGACAAGAGAGCATTCATTAAGCTGAACCAGGGAAAGATATTCCCACACAAGGTGATAAGTCTGGCACAGACTTATGTGTAGTCTGTGTGTAGTCTCTTTATCTCTTGATAAAGAAGTATTCCAGGCTCAAGGCCCATGCTTATATAGCCAGGTGGTGGCTGAAAGACTCCATGCACAAGACTGCCTTCCCAATAATACTAATCAGATTTAGTGTGACTCTGATAAGTCCAAACTGATTCAATTGACACATAAATTCTAAATAATTCTAAAATGTTGTTGTCTGTTTCCTTAATATTGAAAATTTCTTGTCCCTGTTTTATATTGGTAATCAAAATATATATATATATATATATACAGTCTGGAAACCCCCACATAATGTAAATATATAAGGAGGGCTAAAATGGAAAAAATAGCTTAGGTCATTTGTTATTATTCCATAGGCTTAATGTGTATCTTCAATTTGTTTTGTTTTGATGTAGTACTATATTATGAAAAAAAATAATTACTAACACAAATAAAGTGGGTAGAATATTCTTTTATTGTAAATCTGGGAGATAAATGTTAAACAAGCAAGATGCAAAAATGAGTAATTCAAAAATGAAAAATTCAAGTAATGAAAAGCATTTGGATAATCATTAGTAATCAGATAAATAATCAGATGCCATAGTGACAAATTAGAAAAATAAAAATGATTGTAAGCAAACTTACAAGCATATAATGTGTGTGTGTGTGTGTATGCACGCACACGTGCAACTCAGGCTAGATCACTACGAGAGAATAAAAAATATAAAATATATTGGCCAACAAAATGCACACACACATACAAACCACTTAACAGTTTAGGGCTGGATGCCAAGTTAAATCTTAACGAACCCAAGATCTTTCCATCTGACTATTCTGTTGTCATCTCTAGGGTTTGCCTTTGCCCACTGATTAATGATGGTACACCATTACTTTAGCATTACAATTTGTAGAATGGGGAAAGAAGAAAGGCACGCTTCTTTCTTTTTAGAAGCTTGGTCTTCAAGTATCAAACATCATTTGTGCTTATAATCCATTGGCCACAACTCTGTCATATGGGCACACCTAGTTTAAAGAGAGGCTGGGAAACAAACATTTTAGCTGATCAGTTATGTGCTTTTTAAATGTTTAATATTATAGAAGAAAGCAGTAAAGAATTTTGGGAGGGCAACTAGCTGCCTATCTCTCTATAAAATGGTCCCTCTAGCACGTTGTTACTTGGTGTGTTACACAGATACTATTTCCTGGAAAGTATGAACCAATAAACCAAGAACCATAAAAAAGTTATACATTTTATGTAGCAATTCTACACATATAACATAAATAATGAAAAGAAAAAATGTTGACAGAGATTCATGATCTCTTTAATATAAGACTGTAAGCAATTAAATATTCAACAGTAAATAGTGTTCATGTGTCGCCTGATACATCAAAGGCAGGCAGTGTGCTGATGTGAACAGGTTAAAATTTTAGATTCTATAGCCCACTATAGAATTACGGCTCATTCAGTTTTGTAACTCAGTCAATTTAATATTCTCCTCAGCCTAGATTTCTTTTTTTGTAAAAAGAGGATAATAGTTTTGGTTTGAGGATTAATAATGTTGATGGATGTCAAGAATCTAACAAATCGTATATAAGGAATGTACTTTCAATTTAATTAAATAATTCAACAAAACTAAAAATGATATAATGTGGGATTAAAATAAACGAGGATTCATTTTAAGATGTCTAAATTGTATACACT
>NW_011888786.1:14574626-14578910 GCF_000151845.1 Pteropus vampyrus | reverse complement strand
TGTAGCAATTCTACAAATATAACATAAATAATGAAAAGAAAAAATGTTGACAGAGATTCATGATCTCTTTAATATAAGACTGTAAGCAATTAAATATTCAACAGTAAATAGTGTTCATGTGTCGCCTGATACATCAAAGGCAGGCAGTGTGCTGATGTGAACAGGTTAAAATTTTAGATTCTATAGCCCACTATAGAATTACGGCTCATTCAGTTTTGTAACTCAGTCAATTTAATATTCTCCTCAGCCTAGATTTCTTTTTTTGTAAAAAGAGGATAATAGTTTTGGTTTGAGGATTAATAATGTTGATGGATGTCAAGAATCTAACAAATCATATATAAGGAATGTACTTTCAATTTAATTAAATAATTCAACAAAACTAAAAATGATATAATGTGGGATTAAAATAAACGAGGATTCATTTTAAGATGTCTAAATTGTATACACTATGAGAGAAAAGAATGCACACAGATAGACACATAGACACAAAATACAATTTATTTTAGATGGTATTAGTTTTAGATTGTTGGTTCCAGATAGTGACATTATGGATAATTAATTTTCTTTCCCTCATTTTCTATATTTTTTGAATAAGAAAAATTGATTTATCAAAATTACAGAACATAAATTATTTCCTTTTATTGTTTATACTTCTCTAATACATATTTCTTCCAATTTTCTTGGATTAACGAGATACTTAATGTCATTTTAGTATTTACAAATAATTACTCAGACATAAAATGCTTACATTACAGTGTTTTTTAAAATACGGATATAACATTTGATACACCTGATAAATAAAATTGTAAAGAAAGAAAAGGCTAGATGAAAATGCACCATCTTTTAAACAAGTGATCTTGTTTTGCTGGTGAATATTTACATGCTACTATTCTGTATATCCTTTGTGCTCTATAAAAAGCATGTATTACTTTTTAATTAAAAAATAATCACAAAAACTTTTAAGTAAGGAAAGAAAATAAGTTTGTATAAATGATCAGTGCCATTAATGAGGTAGCATTTCTCTATTTCTAGTAGTTTAGATTAACAATTTATTCATTATAATTTATGTCTGAATTTGTAGCTGTCCAAAATGAGTAAAACTTTACCCTTAAGGCCATACAAAATTTTTAAATATGGGTAGTAAAAAATTATACTAAAGATATAATCTTCTAATGCTGATAATTTTCCATAAAGCTATGTGTAAAGAAAGTTAGGTTTGTTTTGCTTTCGTTCATGTTAGGGAAAGACTGCTCATAGAGAGAGAACAGTGAAGGCTCACTGCACCTTGGGAATCATACATACTCTTATTTCATTATCTCAAAGTGCCTGACTTGGGTAGAAAGTGTGAACATATAAAATATCCATAGTTATTGATATGGTCATTTCTCTTTTCTAATCAAAATTTAATTTTAAAATAGTAAAAATATATATGTTCTAATTAGGTACAAATACATGATCCTCAGAAAAATGCATTTAAAAAAGAGAATGATTTCCCTAAAGTTGTGGTCCATATTCAAGAGTCTCCTTTCACTCAATTATGGTAATCTGAAAGCTCTTTTGAGTCTTGTTTGACTGAATTCTTAATATGCTGAAAACTGAAATTTCTAAGCATCTGAAGGATGGTTGTTTCTGAGTTTTTCATTAGTGCCAACATAAAGCGCTTCCCATCAGAGCCCATGAGACTTTATCAGTACTAATCTACTATTTCTTTCCTGATGCTTCCAGACTACTGAAAGCTCCTAATTTGCAATAATTAACCTCCTGAGAATAGCATTTCTCATTTATCCCAGGGAGCAGCCACATCTCTCTGTGTTCAGCTTTACAGCCTCACAGTTTATTTTTGGTCTGTATTTTAGGAATCAGGCAAATTATGTAGTAATAAACTCTGAGTGGTTTTGGAGTAAAAGCCAAAACTATATGGACAGCACATGTCATGTGGAGAAGCAGTTTGCTGTGGCCAAGAGCAGATGGCTTAGTTTTATACCTGATTCTACTTAATGGCTTGTGTGATATTAAGAAAGTTTTATAATCTTTCTTGCATCAGTTTCTCTAGGAAACTCATTATGTTGCTGTGAGGATTAAAGAAATTCTTATCTATGAAGTCCTCAGAATAGTGTCTAGAACAAAGGCACAGTAAGCTCTAGATAATGCTGGCTATCATTATGATAAAACAATTTATTTTGGAATTGTAGCTATGGTTAAAATTGGTGTAAGGAAGAAAAGAGAGAGGTAATTAATCTAATAACTGAATAAATTATTTCTCAATATAGAGGAATGTTTTTGAAAAGAGGGAAACCCAAAGTAGGTTGAGAGGATCTAGGATAAGGAAAGAAAAAAAGTTTCATATTGATATCCTTAAAGAGAGCATACAATACACATACACTTTAATATGAACATTAAAGTGTTTTGTATTTTCATTAGAATTGTCCCTCACTTCAATTAGAACAAATTTTAGAATAGGTGTAATTGCCATAAATATATCAAATGGCAATACATATGATATATATCATTTATTATATTTGTTATAGTAAAATATAATCTATGATGTTACTATTTCTTTAAAATACAAATTTCACTAAGTTTAAAACAAAGGTACATGTCAACTAATATAGCTTTTTTTAAACTTTATTAAGATATAATTTACATGACCTTGTGTAAATTTAAGATATACAATGCGGATTTAATTATCACAGTAAAGTTAGCTAAAGCCTCTATCACCTCATCTAATTTTCATTTTTGTTGTTGTTCTTGTGTGAGAGTATTTAAGATCTCTTCTTTCAAGTGTGTAATACAGTATTGTTAAATACAATCACCATTCTGTGTATTCGATGCCCAGAACTCACTTATCATATACTAGAAGTTTATATCCTTTGACCAACAGCTAATTTCCCTCACCCCCAGCTTCTGGCAACCACCATTCACCTCTCTGTTTCTATGAGTCTGACCTTTCTTTTTCCCCATGTATCAGTGATACTATACAGTATTTGACTCTCTCTGTCTAACTTATTTTAATTAGCAAATCCTCCACCTCAACCCGTTTCATTTATGTTGTCACAAAGAGTAGGATAGTTTTTGTTTTGTTTTGTTTTGTTTTTATGACTGAATAACATTCCATTCTCTCTATATGCCACATTTTCTTAACCCATTCATTTCTCAAATGGCATGTAGGTTGTTGCTATAACTTTGCTACAGTGAACAATACTACAAAGAAAATAGGAGTGCAGATATCTCCACGGGATCTGCAGTATAAAAAGGTAATGGTTTCATTACTTTTGGATATACATAGTGGGATTGCTGGATAATATGACATTCTATTTTTAATTTTTTGAGGAACCTCACTACTGCTTTTCATAGTAGCTGTAGAAATGTACATTCCCATAATAGTGCACAAGGGTTCTCTTTTCTTTGCAAACTCACCAACACTTGTAATCTCTTCTCTTTTTTTGATAACAGTCCTTCAAGCAGGTGTGAGGTAATACCTCATTGTGGTTTTGATTTGCATTTCCCTGATGATTAGTGATTTTGCACATCTTTTCATGTACCTGTTGGCTATTTATAGGTCCCCTTTGGAAAAATGTCTATTTAGTTTCAATTTTTAAATCAGATTGATTTTTTTGCCATTGAGTTGTATGAGTTCCTCATATATTTTAGATATTAGCCTGTTATCAGGTATATGATTTGCACATATTTTCTCCTATTCTGTAGGTTGCCTTTTTATATAGTTTATGGTTTCCTTTGCTGTGCATAGCTTTTTAATTTGACGTAGTCACCCTTGTTATTTTTGCTTTTGTCATCTGTAATGCAGGTTAAGTCAAACTACTCCTGCTACCTTCTTAAATGTATCCTAATATTTTACTATTATTATTATTAGTAGTAGTAGTAGTACTAGTACTAGTAATAGTATTTGCTCCATGGTGTACTAGAACTTCTCTGTTAGAAATCTGGACTTCCACAAAGGCCCTTTATCCATGGGAGACTGTCTAAGACAGAGTTCTCCAGAGGCCTAGGACTGTGACTAAAGAGGGCTGGAGCTGGTATACAGGCCACTGTAGGGTCCACAGCTGAGGTGAGGTTTGTGTGCATATTACCTGACACATGAGTGGGCAGTACTCCTCTTGGGTTCCTTGGCGTATGGTGTTAGATCTCACAAAGGCACTTCTTTCCATGGGTGGATGCTGAATTGCTGTTGTTGAGGACGGAAACTATAAGGGATCTTATTCAGCCATGTTGCTGATGTCACAGTAGTAGTCACTCACTTTTTACTCATGATAGAATATAAATATT
>NW_011888786.1:14564848-14574576 GCF_000151845.1 Pteropus vampyrus | reverse complement strand
TAGTAGTAGTAGTACTAGTACTAGTAATAGTATTTGCTCCATGGTGTACTAGAACTTCTCTGTTAGAAATCTGGACTTCCACAAAGGCCCTTTATCCATGGGAGACTGTCTAAGACAGAGTTCTCCAGAGGCCTAGGACTGTGACTAAAGAGGGCTGGAGCTGGTATACAGGCCACTGTAGGGTCCACAGCTGAGGTGAGGTTTGTGTGCATATTACCTGACACATGAGTGGGCAGTACTCCTCTTGGGTTCCTTGGCGTATGGTGTTAGATCTCACAAAGGCACTTCTTTCCATGGGTGGATGCTGAATTGCTGTTGTTGAGGACGGAAACTATAAGGGATCTTATTCAGCCATGTTGCTGATGTCACAGTAGTAGTCACTCACTTTTTACTCATGATAGAATATAAATATTTACACTAAGTAATTTTATCAAATATTTTAAATTCATATGACAAACTGAATTACAAATCAAAATTAATGGAATTTTTTTAATGATCAATGCTTTTTAAAAGATATCCTGAGACAAACTGTCATAGAATTAAAAGTAATGAAAAGATTTTGGAAGTGTGTGCAGAATAGGAAGGGGCCTAGCATGTGATCTTGAGAATCCTTTACATTTAGAGGATTCTCAGAGAGGGGTCTATAAAGAAGACATGGGATGACTGAGCAGAAAGCATAGACATACAAAACTGAGATTCAGATGAAGAGGGGTTTATAACAAAAGCCTTAAAATGATGGTTGTAGATTTATTCTTCCATCATATATATTTTAAGCACCTATTATGTACCATCTATATAGTCAGGATTCAACAGTAAATGTAATCATTGGACAAAAGAAGCCTCTAATCTAGAAAAAGTAATGCAAATTTATTTATTATTTATTTATTTGTTTTTGAGTAATGCAAATTTAACAAGGAAATAGAAGAGGTGTCCACTAAAATAGGCAGTTATGCAAGTTTATTTAAATTTTAATTAATGAATAAATGAGAAATATTTAAATTTTGATTAATGAATAAATGTGAAATTATTAATTCAAGAACATTTTTATGAGTGCCTGTCATTTGCCAGGCAGTACTCTAGATACTGGTAATATTGCAATAAACAGAAAAAAGTAGATTCCTTAATGGAACATTCATTATATAAGCAATACAGACAATAAAACAAATATTTAAGAACACAATATGTTTGACAGTTTTATGGACCTTTAAAATAATAAAACAGGATGATAATAAAAGACAGAAATCGGGAGCGGGGAGTAGATTTTTTATTATATAGGTTGATCAGGAAAGGCCTTTTTAAAATGGTGATAAATGAGCAGGGATCTACAGGAACCAAAAGACAAATGAATGAAGAACACAGCAGTAAAATAAAATGATAATTACAATGGCCCTAAGCATAGCCTTGCTAGACTGGCTCAACAGAATTTTTTACCCATGCCCCATCAAATCACACTGTACACTGTATACTTTGGAAATATTAAAATTTATATTATTGTTCGTATTCTTTTCTTTGTATCTTTTTTTCAGAATGTTCTTTCTATTTGGAATGGTCTTCTTCTCAGTCCTCAAAGCATTTTCTTCAGGAAGCTTTCTTAGACGTCAAATACTATAATAAAATTTAAAATACCATTTAGACATCCAATTCTCTTACTAAATAAGTTCCTTAGGACATACAATTGCATTTTATTCATCTTTACATACATGGTATACCTACAGTGCACTCAGTGCACTGCAGTATCTCAGTATACATGGCATATGGCACATAGTAGGTACTTAATATCACTGACCAAGACTGTATGCTAAAATCGTGAGTCATTAAAAAAAACTATATATTTTTAAATTATAGAATTAAAACACATTAATGCTTAATGTAATTCTTTATAACATCTGAGCTATTGAATATTTACTATATTCTAATTTAATGTTTTATATTCTTTACACGTACTAGCTCTTATAACCTCAAAATGAAGAAAATGGAAAGAAAATAAAAGATATTTGTTCTTCTAGAGCATAGTAAGAAAGAAATATGAAAAGAAAAAGAGCAATACTAAAGCTAAAACTTTAATCAACAAACTTTTATCTTTATTCCAACTGCAAAATTTTTCAATCAAGAACTTATCTTAGAACTTCATAAACATACTAAAGTAGGAATGAGATGAATGCATATCTGAAAACAAAATAATGTATCATTTTACTGTGAGAGTTCACACAGATTCAAAGGGCAAATGTTTTGGTTCTACCAAACTGTGGTTGACAAATTTGCTAGCAGTGGGAGTGGAAAATTAGTTTTCATTTTTAGAAATTATTTGATAACATTTACAGACCTTTGCTATTCATCACATTGATTAAAAGCTGTCATTTGCAGCATTTATAGTCTTCAAGTACATGTCAAAACAGTTTCTAGCCAATTCAAATTCTCTTCTGAAAAGACATATTAAACTACACCAATACATTTTCTTTTCTTAGGCAATACATCAAAACTATGCAGTAAAGTACATTCTAAATAGTATTGAGAATTTCACTGATTAAATTTGGAAAGATTCTTATCTATCACTTACAAACTCAGAAAGATCTTTAGAACCAAAGATAAATGTGAATAGGTAACAAATATTGCCTCACTGAAGTGTCATGATGAAATGGCTGCAATTTCCATAAAAGCAACAATATCTCAAACCCATTTATCCCACGAGAACAAGGCTTCGTTTCAGGGGGGTGAAGGGGAAGATCATTTATTAAAGCTTGTGAATGGGTAGCTGAATATCATCCATAAGGATTTCTCATGATCACTAGGAAGTTCTTATATGAGCACAGGAAAGAACTACAAAAGGAAAGACTCCACACTCTCTCCATCATTTAGTCTCAGGATTTGCCATGAGCTGACTCATGCATGCACTTTTATTGTAAATTGAAACTTTTAAACACATTGTATATTTTCGAAGTCTTTCTTTAAACTAAATAGTTCTTATTTTGTGAAAGGGGTTTGTATCTAAATACTTTTTGAAAAATTCCTAAAGAATAGCTTTTGACTAGTTGTTTAAACATGTTAACTTACTTAGTGTGATCAGTTTACATTCTGTATTAATAGTGTTTTAATATGCTATATTATTATATAGTACATGTATACCATAATACCATATTTTATTATATAGCATATATATTTTTCTCATAGCTTTATCTTTCACTCCATGTAGGTTTCACTGATCCTAAGAATTAAGAAACCAATTATCAGGTTTGTTTTCTGACAATGGTAGGTAGTCAATACATGTTTACTAAATGGGTTCATTAATGAAGAGCGAATATATTTTTATATGTGTATCTTTATGAGTGTTAGCTAAATCAAATTTGAAAGGGAAAAGTTATAAGAATGAATATAAAAGGCAAGTTCTTACAGAAACTTTACCTGGAAGATCAAAGCTATAAAATGAGGAGGAAAGGGGAATGATGGGAGCACTGGACAAGCGTCCCATGACGAGTTAGTCTCGCCTCGGGGTTCCTGATTACTTTAAATATCAATTTTTATGTTGGATCAAACTTTCCTTTTATCTCTTCTCTTTTTCTTGCCTTAAAAAAATAACTTCACATATATCAAAAACTTTTCTTTGGCACTTAATAGTTTTAAAATGTTAAAATAATTTTGAAACAGCTTTCTTAAGCTTTGGTTAATAAAGCTAATTGGGTTCATCTCTGTTCTTAATTTCTCATTGTTTTTCATTATAGAACACGTAGTTTTTGAAATATATTATAGAAAAGATAATTAATATGTATTTGTGTAAAATGGTATTAAAATTGGACATATACATATATGCAAACATTTAAAGATATGGTTTAAATCTATATAGAAATATAATGGATGTCGATATTATAACTAACTCTGAATCTCAACTCGGGAATTGTTATTAAGGACAATTTTAATGGGAAATGATGAATTGCTATAAATTATTCTTGACATATACAAATGTGTCATTAGTACAGTGTGTGTGTGTGTGTGTGTGTGTGTGTGTGTGTTTAATATCTTGTTACAAAATTTGGGCCTGTGTTAGGTGATTTGAGGAAGGTTTCAAAGTATAATGATTTTGCTTTTGATTGAGGATTATCAGAAAGTGAGAAATACGATTGGATAATCAACTTTATTTGGAATATAATATAATGAACAGTATATTATTAGTCATCATTATCCTTCAGAAACATTGATGCTGAAGTATTTTTTTTAAATTTCCAGCCTATTTCAGAATCTGATATCCTGAACAACATTTACTCAAAGACAATATTACATACTTGGTACAGGCTGATTGAAAACAGCAATTTGCTTGTTCAGTCAAAGAATTATTTTAAGAGTTAGACTAAGCAAATAAATGAATGCAGAGAGCCAAATGTAGCATATCAATTAAGCTCTGACTCTTAGGAAATTAACATCCCTGAGTAATGCTGAGTCCCAGAACAGAGGCACATCTATAGATATCTTTAGGGGAGGTGTACATATGTGAACTGTGTAAACCTGTGCTCATGTGAGATTTTGCTTTTTCTCTATAATTTTTCCATTTATTCATTCTCTCTGGGTGATAGGTAGAGCTCTCTTTCTCCTTACCATGATAATCTTATGTCCTTTTAGAAAACTTGTTTATTAATAGCCTCTCTACGCCATTGTCTTACAAGTATATATGTGGCCACTTGTTCCCTTTAACCCTGTCTGTGGTCTTTCCTTTACTCAGAGTCCATCCTGTAACCACTACAAACACACAAAGAGACCAGACTCTTTCAGTATATGAGGGAGTATATAATGAGGAAATTTGTTATGTAAAAGCAAGAAAGAGCCTGTTTATGTGGATGATAATAAAGGGAATCACAAAGCCGTCTTTATGCTACATAACTGACATAGCTACTCAGAGTGTAAGGCACAGACCTATATGGTATACAAAATCAGATTCAGCCATCCAACTGAAAAATGTTCTTGAATTTACCCTTGTCCTCCAGAGCAGCATCACTACTAACTACTATAGTGAAACCTAAATTATTATTTTACATACATTTTTCAAGTGGGAGATAGAGATAGATGATAGATGATGCGTGTGTGTGTGTGAGAGAGAGAAGAAATACATACATATATACATTTATTTGTGATATGTAAGATTTACTGATTAATTCACTTAATGAATATTAATTACTTATTTTCTATAAGTCACTCTTCTAAGCGTTGGGTATGCAGTAGTAGATAAGACAAAGCTCTTACCCTAACAGAGACTGTATTCTAGTGGGACAAATATCTATTTCATTATTGATACAACATGTTGGAGAAAGAAGATCTTTTCAGTTAGAATGACCAAAGACTATCTTGCGGAGCAAGTAACATTTGCATATAGACTTGAAAGAAGCCAGGGAATAATCCTTGTGATTCAGTAAATGAGGAATATGATAGCTGTTTTCCTGTGGCCCCTAACAAACTTGCTTCTAACGTGTGTGACCTTGAATTGAATCTAGGCTGGCCGATGGCTGCATTACCCAACTGAACACAGCAACAGTGATAATTCTGAAACTAGTTTTTAAGAAACCTGATAACTTCCCTATGAATGCTTATCACTGGAAGCCCTAAACTGCCATGTGAGAAGTCCTTTGATCTTGCTTGAGAGACCACAGGGAAAGACTATGTATAGAGGCCATGTGGAGAAGTCCTGGACTTCTAGCATCCCAGTTCTAGCATCCCAGACCAGCCTGTAGATGACATGATGCCAGCCCTTTCAACATCCAGGACTGGTCTCATAGGCATTTGACCTGTTTAGTCACTCAAGGCCATGTTCTTATAAGGGTGCTGTACTTGGTTAACTGCTTTGCTGGTGCTGTCTAAAATTCTTCATAATTTTAAAGCCTACATTTTAACTTATGTAGCTGGCTCTGTCAAAAACTGACTGCCAGTGCCTGAATATTCAAGACCAGCAGAAGGACTGCAGAGCTGAATTTTGTCAACCTGAAGAACTCTGAGACAACATACTTTTTCTTTTGAATTATTAGATTTACTGTATCAGGGAAGTTTATAAATATGACAAAAAATTATGAAGATGTTTGTTTGGAAGAAGTAAAATTTTGGAAACAGTGCCTTATTCTCAGCATTGTGCAGACCATGTTGCAAGACTAGACGTGATAAGGAGTGAAGGGGTCCTTCCAAATTCACCATGAAGAACTGAAATATACAATACTTTTCAAAGTATGGGAGTGGAGCTAACTATAGGAGGGAATACTAAGGCCTCAGTTTTATGGTGTCAGAGTCAAGGCATTATATCTGGGATACCATAAAATAATTTCTGGGATACCATAAAATAATTTCCAAGTTCTATGCTATTATAAATTTACTAAAATATCTATAATTTTTTTTTCCTAATGCGAAGATTGACATGGAATCAGAACTCATTAGTGTTGACTGAAGAGATTGTTTCGTGTTAATGAATCTGGATTGTTTCAGATTTCTTCATGAAGCAGGAACAATTGATCATATTATTTATCAGAATTCAATCTAGCCATAAATATCATAATCGTTCATAAGAGGTGAATGTTCCATGGTCACCTTCTCTTCTTAAGGTAATTATTTGCTTCCTATTTCTCTATCTCTTCTTTATTACCACCTGAAGTTGGATTATTCAAAATATACTCGATTTATAAGCCTTTCCAAAGAATTTGTTCCCTTTTACTCCACTGTGAAATCACTTAATCTTTGCCACTATTTTTGGAAGACACCTAGTTTACATTTCTGCCAAGTAAACTTGTCTACATATAGAAATCATGAAATAATCTTTTGTCTGTCAGCAACACTGTAGTATATAGTGCACTCTTTATATTCAGTGCATTTTGATTAAATAAATAGTCAACTTATGACTTGTA
Organism: Pteropus vampyrus; assembly: GCF_000151845.1. Lineage (NCBI taxonomy): Eukaryota > Metazoa > Chordata > Mammalia > Chiroptera > Pteropodidae > Pteropus > Pteropus vampyrus. The sequence continues at coordinate 14,567,710 of NW_011888786.1, read as the reverse complement.
GTGTTCCAATTCCCAGATACACTATCCTATATATAGAGCCAGCTACATAAGTTAAAATGTAGGTTTTAAAATTATGAATGTAAAAATGTAAAAATTTCACCTCTTCTTTGTCCACACTAATAATAGCATTCTTCATAGATTGTTAAATGTATTTTAATTATTTTAAAACTTACCCCTTAATATTTTTAACATTATCACAATAATTAATTCAAAATAGATGGTGAGAATTACCTAATAAAAAATTGTATTAACATATTTGGGGCTCAGTTTCCCCAAATATAAAAATAAATATGTCTTTTTATATCTGGAGGACAAATACTATTCAACCTTAGAGTTATCTTATAAAAAATTAAATTTGCCTTACTTTCAATGATCAAATAACTTATAAATGCACCCCCAATACATCTGGACTCCTCACCCAGAGCTCTGTGGCCTCACCGGCCCTTTCGCCTCCTCCCACTGCCTTCCCCACTTACTGTACAATAGTCAGACTGACTTACCAAGGTCGGAATACACTCACATTCTTGTTCTCACCCACGTGCCTCACACATGTTCTTCCATCCGTCTGGAAGACGTTCTCCCCAATCCTTCATGTTGCCTTACTCTACTTGCTCCTTTACTTCAGTTTTTCTTCATATTTCACTCCTCAGAAATCTTGTCATGAACACCTACTCAATCCACCCTTCTGTATCCAGGTTTATTGTTCATACCACTTCTTAAAATTTTAATTTATATGTATTTTACTTATTTACCGACTCTCTCCTTCACTAGGTAGTAAGGACTGGAATTGTCACTTAATCACTGCTGAACTCACAACAACTAGAACTAAAGTTGAATACATATTGGTCAGGTGAATAAATAAAATAGAGAGGTGGGAATGTACAGTCCAGTTAAATGGTTCTTCTAAGTTAGTTACATTCATGCCTTCAATTCTTCAATTTCCCTCTGTATCTACTCCCTTTGCCTTGTAACTGCAACTCTGTGGGATGTTCTGACTCATCCCTTGACTCTAGGCTCAGCCTGGTGACTTTACTGACCAATAAGACATTAGCAAATGTGAACAAGTAGAGGCAAAAAGAAAGTACTTGCCTATTTCTGCTCGTACTGTTACCCTCATACTTTATTATGCAAACAGCCTTACTCATTCTAACCTGATGGGATATACACGGTGTGCAGCAGAGGTGAGTGCTTTCTGCCATCCCAGTAAAGACCATCCTAAACAAGTCGCCAAAGGTGTGTGTGAGCTCAGCCATGCCAAGAACTGCCTGGACCAGTTCATTTTCTGGACTGTAGACTCATGAGGTCAATAAAGCTTTCCCTTATAGTTTACTGAGGTTTGGTGATTGTATAGAGAATTTTTGTGGCAATAGATAAGTGATAGAATAGTCAATAGGTTTTAAAAGTTTCTTTAACTTCATTAACAAAGAAGTGTATTAATTCACTGCTTATTTCCACAGTCTCCTGAGTACCTGCCCTGTCCTGCTGCCATGACAATCTAACCAATCTCCTGGCACAAAATAGTATTTACTTCCTCTATTCTTTACAGATACTATGTACGGATTAGATGTCGTCCATGATATCAATTTTGAAAACTCTGACTCTTCCTTTGATAACATTGTTTAATAAATAATAGTTTTAAAAAAGTAAAGTCCTGCCAAGATAGAGTGATCTCATATCTCTCAGGTTCTCCACTTCATAACCAAAAATTCCTGGACATAACATAGCAAACGAGCATAGAAAAAATTCAAAGGTGGAAAGAAGTCACATCGCGTATGGAATTTGAGGAACTAGACAGTGGGGGAAGATCTCTGAGCTTTATTTTATCTCATATGTTCTGAACAGGATATTGCAGAAACATCCAACACCGAAACACCAAAGGCAGAGGCAAAACCAGAAACAAAACAAAACAAACAAACAAACAAAGCTTATTTCTTCAGCCAAAAGACAGGAGGGAAAGATGTGGCCTACTAACATAAAACCTTTTGGTGATACTCACCTGTCTCAGTCATTTCAGGCTGTTAACACATATTATCAAAAACTGGGTGACTTAAGCAATACAAATTTATCACAGTTCTGGAAGCAGAGATGCCCAACACCAGAGTGCCAGCATGGTTGAGCTCTGGTGAGGGCCTCCTTTCTGGTTTTCAGATGGCCATCTTCTTGTTGTGTCCTCACATGACACAGAGCAGAGAAGGAAGAAGCTCTGTGGTGTCTCTTCTTATAAGGGCAAGAATCCCATAATGAACACTCCACCCTCATGGCCTAATTACCTCCTAATGACCCTGCCTCTAAGTAACATCACATTGTGCATTAGGACTTCAACATATGAATGAGGAATGGGTACACAATTTAGTCCATAATACAATCTTTATCCAGGCAACTACAAACAGAAACCCTCCATATATACTTGCACAGTTTCTGTGGGACAGAGTAAAGAGTTATCTCCCACTCTACCTTCCAAGCCATGTGTAAGTAGGCACCAGTGATCTACTTTGCCCATCAAGCAGTGTCAGTTGAGCTGAGCAGAGAGCAACCTTTCCACCTCTGCCCTGTGGTAGTGATGCAATTTCCCTTACATGATAGTGCTGGTCGGCCAAAAATTGACCCATTCTTCTTCCTCATTTGGCAGAAGCAGGTGATGCTTTGAGTCTCTTAACTATAGTTTTAGAAGGTCTAGTGATAGGCGGAGCATGTAGCTTACACAGCAGCAATGAGACCGAGCAAGAGAGTGGAACTGGGGCTAATAAGCACTCTGCTTCTCCCACTCCCCTTGGTATCAGTGAGGCCTGGTGGTGAGCTGAGCCTGTATACATCTAACAGCAACAGGACTGAATGATGCAGGGTAAATTGGAGCTAGTCAGC
>NW_011888786.1:14561513-14563548 GCF_000151845.1 Pteropus vampyrus | reverse complement strand
CCCTTGGTATCAGTGAGGCCTGGTGGTGAGCTGAGCCTGTATACATCTAACAGCAACAGGACTGAATGATGCAGGGTAAATTGGAGCTAGTCAGCACTCCAATTCTCCCTATCCCCTGGTGTCAGTAAGTCCCAACAGGGAAGAGAATCTCGACTCCCAGTAGGTATCAATGAGGGAGAACAAGTATAAGTTGATATTCCAGTTTTCTCCTCCCCTGGGGTTAGTGGGGCCTAGTAGGGAGCTGAGCTTATACTCCCAATCAGAGGCAATAAGACAGTGATTGTCAGTGAGTTGCTTTCACTGAGAAAGTGCCAGCAAGGCCTGGGGGGAGTGGCATTTCTACCCTACCTATCTGAAATGAGTCCTCCATGTTTGCCACGGTGACATTGGTGGGCCCAGTGGAAAGCTGAACATGCAAACACAGCCAGCTCAGGTAGTACCTCAACAGGAAGACTACCCGCTAGGAAAGATTAAATATCATCCAGACACTCATAATACAAAATCCAAAATGTTCTGTACATCATCTGTCATTCCAAGAACCAGGAAAAACACAACACAAATGGGAAAGGACAGTCAACAGTTGCCGACGCTGAGATGGATCAGATGCCGGAATCAACTGACAAGTATGTTAGTTAAAGCAGCCTCATGAAAATGCTTTAGTAATCAATTAGGGATTCTTTTAAAATGAATAAGAAAATGGAAAACCTCAGTAAAGAAGTAGAATTTATAAAAAAGAACAAAGTAGAAATTATAGAACTGAAAAACAATAGAGTTTCAGGGGTTTGTGTGACGGCAACAAAAAAGCTCACATTCGTATCATCAGAGTTACAGGAAGAAAAAATGAGAATGAGATAGAAAAGGTATTCAAATAATGAACTGCTGAAAACTTCCTAAACTGATAAAAAGCCATAAACCTACAAAAGAAATCCACACCAAGACACCTCATAAGTAAACTTCTGAAATCTAAAGATAAAAAAAAAAAAATTTGAACTCATCCAGAAACAATGCATTACTTATAGGGGAACACCAATTTAAATGACAGCAGATTTCTCATCTGAAACCATAGAAGCTAGAAGGAAATAGCTGTTATATTTCCAGTAGTAGAAGAAAAGAATTCTCAACCACAAATTCTATATCCAGTAAAAATATTCTTTAGGAATAAAGGGAAAATAGAGCCATTGTCACATGAAGTAAACTAAAAAAGATGTTAGCAAAACTAACCTGAAGAATGGCTTTAAAAAAGTTATCTTAAAATAAATGATAACAAAGAATGTTTAAAATTCAAAAAAACCCACTATCTCAGAATGAGTAAAAATAGAGATACATATAATAGTTCTAATTATCTTGAGTTTTGTAAGCCATATTTGAACGTAGAAGCAACATCATCTAATGTGGTATTCAGTGTATATTAAAAATATGTAAGAAAATTAAATTTTAAAAGGGAGGAGTATATAGAGAACTAATGGAAATAAGGTTTATACATTTCACTTGAAGTCGCAAAACTTCAATATCAGCTAACTGTGATAAATTACATATGTATGTTTTAACAGAGCAACTAGTAAGAAAATTATACAAAGCAATATACAAAAAAAACCCCACTATAAACAAATTAGCATGGAATCCTTTAAAAAAGGTTCAAATTTTTGTAGAAAATTAAGCAAAGAGAACAGAGGAATGAGCAACAGTGAAAAATCAGAAAAGAAATATTAAAAATAAAGGCTTTCCTAATTTCTCGGGACCATTCATTTGAAGCTGTTGCACTTTGTGCATTTTTACAATTAATTTTCAAGTTATTTTAAAATTCTTGATTTCACTCAAAGTTATAAGCTTCTAAAAAACAGAAGTTGCTTCTTCTTCCTCTCTTTATGTATATATGGACACATAATGCCATTTGGTTTATGGGTCTAGCAACATGGCACTGCCAATGGCTCTGGGGTGGAAGATTGAGTCCTCTCAAATCTGAATCATGCATCCACTTGCAAAATTAATCTAAATAAAAATGTTTGTGCATGATATCCAAATGCAGTTTCAAGAA
>NW_011888786.1:14557161-14560768 GCF_000151845.1 Pteropus vampyrus | reverse complement strand
TTCATATTTTTCTTTGATTTTTCTTTTCTTGGCATAGATTTAGCTCAATAGGAATCTAATGCAGATTCAAGCCACATATCAATTGTTGATCTACTGCTTGAATCTGCATTAGATTCCTATTGAGCTAAATTTACTGCCATGGTTCAGTGTTTAAATATTTCATATTAAGTTTCTTCTATCTTCTTAAGACATCTGCAATTTACTGTCTTCAAAATCCATATCTCTATTTGAAATCTGAATCTATTTCATTTTTGTCAATACTTTTAACAGGTTTTTGTACGTACACATATTTTCAAACTTTTCAAAATTTAAAAAAAATCAAAATAATTTTAACTTATTATTGACAGTAGCAAAAACCAAGTTTGAGGTTAAAATAATTTTTGCCAAATACATAAAAGTAGACACTTTAAATTAGTTTATGGTATTTCAAAAAACATGTCATGTTTTATATAGCGTGGCTACATGTGATATATAATTATTAATAAAAAGTATCTGAAACTTGGACATAAGGCCCTTTCGATATTACACTAGGGCACTGTTTAACAGCACAAGTTAAGATCATGCATTTGTATTTACCTTTGCTATTTACTATTTTATGAGAGACCAGACATTTTGACAAGAGAAATAGCAAACCCAGTTATTACAGGACTCTATCCACACTGTCTCTCTCCTTTCCATTCCTTTATTTCCATTCCCCAGATATCCAAATCACTCCCTCCCTTGCTTCTGTCAGTTTTCTGGTTAAATGTCACATGTTCATAGGTGCCCTCACTGATTACCTTACTGAAAACATAAATAAACTATCCATCTCTATTTCTCTACTTGCCTTATTTCATAGTTGTATCTGAAATATATTTCTGAATCATACTTTTCTCCAGTAAAATATAAGCTCCTTGAAGTTAGAGCCTCTGTCTGCTTGATTCACTCTAGCACATAAAAAGAGTGTCTGACAGGCTTTTGATACATAAATTGGTCTGTTAGTACTATGACTTTCTATTTGCAAGAATACAAATTATTTCCAAGTTCTCTGTTTTATCTTCTTTTTTTTCCCACAAGTTTTAGTAAATCTCTATAGTTTCTGATGTATAACTAATTGGCCTTTCCAAAATTTTCTTCTCGCTAAATTTGCTGCCACTGTCTGTCTAAGTTCCCCCTTTGGTGTAATATTTTCCACTGAATAATCTAAATTATTGCTCTAGCCACATGATCAAATTATTGCAGTCCATGAATGTGCCTGCTCAACCTTGAATAAATGTATATGTTTATACTTTAATGAATTCATACATACATGCATTCCTCAACTACATATGAAATGCATACCACATGACAGTATTTATACACTTGTAAATGTTAATTCTCGAATTCCTTTTTTCCCTTACTTTGCTGGGCTAGTGAGTACAGTTCATGTTGTATCATCTTCTAAATAGAGGCCCTTAGTGTAACTTTCTTGGTTGTGCTCTGCATAACTGAAGGGGCATTTTCATTTACTTACAATGTGTACAACCAAATGTGGCGACTATGCTGCCAAACCTTCCACTATTTCTCCAACCACATCTCTGTAATCCCATGGCTTTTAATGTAGACTGCATCATAAAATTGACCTCGATGGTATAGAAATATTTATATTTTTTCACCAACATAATATGAATATTATATAAGTGTGAATTTGGCCTTTCATATCTGATTCCCATTGTCTAGCAACTGTACAGTGTATAGTTTAAAAATATTTGTGAAATGAATGAAAGATGTGTATGATCGAATTATCTTTGACAAGAAAATATATTTATTTTGGATTTATTTGAAAAAAAAATCTGTAGAAATGAAAGATAAGCCTGTTCATACTTGGGTTGAATGTAAGCATAAGTAAAAAAGAAAACCTTGTTTTTGCACATGAAGCTTCTTAACAATTTAAATTCAGTTTTAGTCTACGTCTCCTAGCTTCTAAAAATTGCTATTCAGATATCCACTGTGGCAGTGATTTCTGATCCCTTTCTCTTTCACAGAGGTCCTCCAGTGAAGCAGTGTATTTCTCTGTTGCCTTGCATCCTCTTGAGTACCTGAATTACTTGGTAAAGGGAAGCTGCCTAGGAACATTCACTGATGCTCATAAAATAAAGTCCAATGTGTTTTAGCAGCTGTATGTTACCAATACATTTTGTCAATTTTCTTTGGAGTAATCTGTTTCTAATATTATCCTCCCCCGACTGCCTTTTCAGTTAAAGAAATCAGAACTACATAGAGCAATTACACAGATGGCATAATGTTTACCAGTGTTGCAGGGAAACTCCTGGGAGAGGCTATATTTCAGAAGCATAATATCTGAAGTCATTGATTTAAAATTATTCACTCCTGAGGGATCTTAAACTACACAGCATCCTCTACACAACTGTTTTCATGTGAGGCATGAAAATCCAGTGATTTCACATATGTATTTATTACTCAAGTAGTATCCACTTGCAGAAATGTTTATTACTATACACAACTTCTGAAGTTTAAAAGGTATAATTTAGTCTAAAATTTCTCTAAGCTTCAAAGGGAGACAATATAGACAGGTATATATGCATGATCCTTCTTGAGAAGTATCATCTTAAATTCTTATATTTTTTAGTTGGAGCTCAAGAATAAAAATCTATGACTAAAGGAATGAAGCATGTTCACTACACAAATACAACTCAGGTACCTGAGATAAATAATCATCTTGCTCAGATATAATTCTGGACATGAAATGTTTCTTTATTCCAGACCAAGTTAATCAATGAGTCAGAGCTGTCTTTATCCAGTACATTAAAATGTGTGTGTGTGTGGGGGGAGGGGGGCGGTGCTACTAATATTTATGCCAACACAGATTTTATTTCTGACATAAATGATATGGTTTAGAGGCCTAAAATGAGTAGGCATACCTCATTTTATTGTGTTTCACAGATATTGTGTTTCCTACAAATTGAAGGTTTGTGGCAACCCTGCATCAAGCAAGTCCATTGGTATTAATTTCTAGTAGCATTTGCTCACTTTTTGTATCAGCATCACTTTTGCTAATTCTTGCAATATTTCAAACTTTTTCATTAATATTATATTTGTTATGATGGTCTGTGATCAGTGATCTTCGTTCAGGTGATGGTTAGCATATTTTATCAATAACATTTTTAAATTAAGGAATTTACATTATTTTTTTAGACAATGCTACTGTATATTTAATAGGCTATAATATAGTATAAATATAACATTTATATGTATTGGGAAACCAAAAAATTTGTATGACTTGCTTTATTGAAATATTCACTTTACTGTGGTGGTCTGGAAATGAACCTGCAGTATGTTTGAGGCATACCTGTATCAGTACACTAGGAAATCTGAGAAATTTAGAGATTTAACTTAACTTTCCAAACCTAACTGAATCCCCAACTGTACTACAGTCATAGGAAACAATGAGTACTGGCTAGCATTAGGGTTAAACATATAACTTTTGAAATAAAAGTAGTCCTAGACTAGAATCCTTAATATAATCTTTATTATTGTGTGTGACTGTCACTGAGCCTTAATTTTCTTATTAATAAAATAAATTATGTCTATGTCCTGTTGGATCTGTAAAGGTTAAATGCTTTTAATA
>NW_011888786.1:14554014-14555790 GCF_000151845.1 Pteropus vampyrus | reverse complement strand
ATCATACTTTTCAAATTTTAACGCGAGGCTCAGAGAGATTAAGAGGCAAAAGCAATGACCCACACAGCTAATTAATTTAAAGTTGGAATTTATTCCCACTGACCCAAAAGGGAGCTTGAAATAAAATTTACTGTAATATAGTTTTAATTTCAATGTTTACATGCTTAGGCAAATAATTGGAAATAAATTCCCAGATCAATTTGAGCAATGTTAAGAGATCAAGATATTTAGCAGCTGTTGACATGACAGTAAAATTATCTATTGTTGTCTGACACATAATATATCTATATATGTAGTTATATATACACACATATATATTTCTAATGCCTAATAAATCAAGCATTAGAAATATATGTGTGCATATATAACTACATATATAGATAACATACGTACATATATACATAACACATATCTATTTCGTGACTATGACATGACTATATCTATATATCTATACATATCTCTTCATATTTTCTGTTATGAATGTGGCAAGACATTGATTCTACCATGCAGGAGCTTGCTTCAGACAGCAGAATTAGCTCAGAGGAAAATATGCAAATACATTCCATAATTATTAAATCAAATGTAAATTTGCAATCTGCAATTTAAAGAAAACATGAATCATGTAAATACATGTGTTAAGTAACATTTCATTTTGTTACATTTTGTGTGTCTTATTATATAATAAATAATAAAATATGTATTGCATAGCACATCCTATTATAATGAATGAAGTAAACAATTGATGTGGAGAGTTGGAAACTAAGTATCTTTTTCGTATCCTTCAGGTTATATGATGTGTATCTATACCTGCTTTTATAATTGACTTTACAAAATTTTCCACAGCACTACAGATTCAATATATAAATTTAAACATTTTATCTGCTATAAATAAGTTGTGCCCTGGCTGGCCAGACTGTTTAATGAAATCTGGCTGGAGACATTAAACCTCGAAGCCTCTCACCACATACACCCTCCTTCCCCATACAGACTCGATGTATCCTGCTAAACTTTCTGTAACTGTCCATACTCTAGCTTTATAGCCATCATCACAATTTAACTCTATTTAATTTTGTATTTTTTATTTATGTTTTTTTTCTTTCACTAGCATGTAAGCTCTATAAGGACTGAATTCAAGTCTGTACTGAACTCAGAGTATCTGAATTCAAAAGACCTACGATAGTGTAGAATAAATGAGTAAATAATCTGATCCGTTTATAAGTGAAAATAAACTAAGCATTGAGTTACCAGAAAATATACTTAGAAGAATGAAGTTATCAGTCCATTTATTTCCATTGATAAAAATAAGTGTTAGAAAGCATTGGCATACAAGTTCAGATAAAGACTGTCATTACATATATAATATGTCTTGAAAAAAAATTAAGACTTTTTCCACAAAAACAGTCACAAATAGTTTTACTTAGGGTTTTGTTTTAGTTTCGGTTTTTCGCTACAGAGATTTTTATAGGACAGAGATTTTTAGTACTGTTAGGTAGCTAGTCAGACATGAACAACAGGGGGAACAAAGGATAGGGGCCTAGTCTAGTAGAGACTACCCAGAGAATACTCTATTGGGAGTTAGAGAATCCCTCCTGCATCCCCAGAGACAAAGGACAGGAGGGCCATAGTCTTAGCTGGCCTAATCTGCTACAGACGCCTGAGCAGAAGGTACTACCCTAAATTGTCCACGATTTAAGCTTCGGTATAATACCAGGTTTATGCCTGATATTATATGAATCTATTTATAACAGACAATATTCTAGGTAAGCACATGCGCAC
>NW_011888786.1:14548021-14552654 GCF_000151845.1 Pteropus vampyrus | reverse complement strand
ATTCTAGTATGCTATTTATTTAATGGTAACATTGGTTAACAAAATCCAGTAAGTTTCAGCTATACATTTTAACAGTAAGGCATATATATATTTACATTGTGTGTTCACCTCTCATAGTTAAATTTCTTTCTGTCCCCACATATTTGATCCCTTTTACCCCACCTACCACCTCCCTCCCCTCTCCCTACTACCCTCTAGTAACCACTACTCTATTGTGCATGTCCTTTATTGTCTTGCTTTATAGTGACAAGAAACTGAAAATTTTTAAATCTGGATGTTCTTTGTTAGCCTCTATTTGCTTGTAACTCTTTCACTGCTATGAGAAAATTAGATTCCCATTGGATTTGGAATAAAATTTAAAATCCTCATCTTCATCTATGCGATTAATTTGTTGGCCAATTTTTGAAGGCCCTGCCTCCTCATTCTTATCTCATTTCCAATGGCATCATTTTTATTCTGCAAACAACTCCCATTCTACTTCTAATGCATACTTGATCTTCTATCTCATTATCATCTTTCAGGTCTTAATGTAAATGTCACCTACTCAGGGAGCATTTCCTATGTCAACATAAAATAATTAGTAAGAAAATGAGAAGTTTATTTTGGTTTGTGAACTACGAATTTCATGATTACTCCATGAATGACTTTGTTTCTTCAACTGAATGTCAATGACTTTTATAGCTTTAGTCCAAATAATTCTCAACAATTTTGGATAATAAATGATAATGAATGAGGAAATTTTATGTGGTACCAAAAACTGATCCAGTTGAGACCTTGCATTTGCTGGAATGAAAGCTGTATCTTCTATAAATCATTATTACATAGATGCAATTTGCTTTCAAATAATTCAGATAAAATCATTATTTTTTACCCAAATACTATCACTAAGTAGAAACTAAACATTATTTCTGGGATAAATGCCATATGAATTTATCACAGTTGTTCGAAAATATATTTCCCTGTTGATATCAGAAATTATGAGCTCCACGAGTATTTATTGTGTGAGTGGAAGCTTTCCTACATTTTCAGATGACTTTTATGATTCAGTTTCCATTTTTGATTTTCCTTTCAAGTAATACTTATGTTTGCTTAATGCATTTTAAATAATAAGATCCAAAATATTACTTGATACATAAAAAGCTAAAATGTTTTTTTAAATGTTTTACTTTAAAAAATAATTATAGTACTATATAATATGAATGTTCGACAGTGTCTTAGGTAAACATTCCTGATAATTGATTTGTTAACTTACATCTATTGCTTTAAAATAATTTTAAAATATTAGTTTATAAACTGCTAAGTGTATCAGTAGATGCACGTAAGAGAGCTATTTCTTGATGTGACTTGAGAGCAACAATTGTTTGCCCCTTAATATTTTCTCCACTGTCCAGGCACTTTCTTGAAATTTTGGCCATTGAAAAATATTATTAAGATATCATTATCCTACCTTAGAAATACTCTATCAAATGCATATAATGACTCCAAAAAGATTTTGTATGTAGAACTGGTATCTTGAGAATCTACTATGTACCAGCTTTTATTTTTGATGCTCTTTCAAGTAAATTATCACATTAATATTATTACACTTAAAACAATTTACTATGTATTATTTTTCAAATTTATAGAGCTTATGAGTTCATTCAGACTGTAAAATGGAGAACCAGAAACTAAAACCAAAGCCCTTGACTGCAAGATCATTGCTCATTTACTAGTGCAAAACTAAATATTGAGAAATGAGACAACTAGTAAAACAACTATTATTGGTTAGAATACAAAGGCTAAGATTACCTCTAATGTGGAATGTCACAAAAGAGGGGAGATAAGAGTGGAGTGTGACACTGATGAGCTGTAAGCAGGTGTTTTATTGGAATTAGAGATGCCCAGACAAACTTGGCAACTCTTAGACCTTCCTGGACCTCTAGTTAATGGGATGTTGTTCTCCCATTTTTTAGCCACCAGAATTCCAGGCAATATAACTTGACCCCATGAGAAGTTAAAAAACACTTCTCTAATATTAAAGTATAATAAATATTCATTTTTACCTAAACTATACAATTTAAATCTATATATTAGAAATCGTCATTTGACTATCACTAGTTAGTTCAACATTTACTTTTCTTATTTCCAAATCTGAACTTTACATTGGAATTCTTTCATGTCATTTCATTGGAAAAATATGTAACTAATTCTTCCAGTGACCAACTTGATATATTGCTATTAAAAAAACTATTTTCTTTAACCGACAGGCATGGTTATGAATTGTTGCTATTTATTCCAAAATTTACCTTTTATCCTTGCCAGACTAACCCTTTCGGCTGGAGCGCTAGGGGATAGATAGTATGATAGCAATGGTATTCTCAGGTACATTTTCATTGACTTGCACCGCTTTAGAATATGAGATGGAAAGACTTTATAAATGCACTCCTTGCCTTACCTGTGCTAAGTCTAACAAGGTTAATAAGCTAATTTTAAATCATTTTTCTCATTCAAACTGAATGATTTCTTCATCTTTCCTTTAATGTTGTATGAATAATACCCTTAAAATGAAGACATTTAGATAGATAGATAGATAGATAGATAGATAGATAGATAGATAGATAGATAGATAGATAGATTACTTGAACTGAAATTACTTCAATCAATTCAGAATCACTATGAGATAATTTGTCAAGGTAAATTTGCATTCACTTAAAGCAAAGTTACCATAACAGCATTATAATGTTTTACAGTCACAAAAGAAGATTAATGTTGCAATGGCTCCCAATAAGCTCTTGCTTTTCTACACATTCTGTTTTGTCTTTAGTCTGTGTCACCAAAAGTTTTTATTAAAATACAGGCCTAATGGGCAGGAAAGACCAGATTTATACAATTATAACTTAAAATAACATTTCTCAGAATATGTTAGGTAGCTAATCAGACATGTGCAATAGGGGGAACAAAGGACAGAGGCCACCCAGAGAACACCCCGTTGGTAGTTACAGAATCTCTCCTACATCCCAGAGACAAAGGCAGCTGGGCCATAATCTTAGCTGGCCTAAATCCAGTTTAGATACCTGCCCAGAAAGTACTACCCTAATTTACCCACAATTTAAGTTTCATTATAATACTATGTTTATGCCTGGAAGTTCATGAATCTAATTCTAACAGACTGAATTCTGGGTAAGCACATGCACAGTAGGCAAAGTGTTTTACAGCAGTCAGTCAGTCAGTCAAGTTGACCTCACATATGGATCATTTAGGACCTCCCATCATGGCCAGAATAGAAACAGACCTTCCCACTTCTGCGTTGTTGCAACTCTCCTTGCGGAAAACCCACTCATCTCGTGGGGGCGTACTGTCTTTTCTCTTCACCTCCCAAATTCCACAGGGCTGCAGTCTTCCTTAGCATGGCCTGTCTCCTTCTAAAATGTACTTTCAATACATCTCACTTTTTCTAAACCTCACAGATCTGTAATTCTTTGCTGCATCAGTGGGTTAGAACCAAGGGACACAACGAAATGAAATGATTCACAACACCACTTGTCCTCCTCCACCAAGCCGCCTGGGTGATGCCAGATTTCACACCGCCACTGGTAACAAAAACACTGAAGCTAGCGGGGAAAATAAACCTTGATATGCTAAAATAAATGAGAAATTTATAGAGAAGTAAATACAGAACATTTTTTCAGAATAGCACCAAAACTGGTAAAATACAGAATGGTGCATGGATCTATTGTGATACTACATCAGTTGATTTTATGCATTTCTTTACCCTAACTAGTCCTAGATTTACTCTAAGATTCTTTGTGAACTAGTCATGAGTATAACATGCCCTCCACTGTTCCCTGTATGCCCCCACTTACATAATCTCATTTATGCTCCCTTCAAAAGTAAAATTTGAGTTTTACTCTTCACTGATCATCTTCTGACAGATGCAGATGGCACCTCTGTCCAGTTGAGCTCTCTCCTTAATAGGAAGGGCAGTTCTCAGAATTTTTTCCCTGATATTGACCTCTTTTGATCTCTCATTTATACCATAGTCTTGAAATAAATTACATGTAATATACATAAATCTTGCTACAGTCTTGCCATTCTTAACAGTACTTGCAACTGAATTTGAAATGTATCATTTGATATTTTACCAGAGAGCAAAAAATTTATAGCAAATATGGATATTTGCCCCAAATGTATACATCTTCAAAATTCTGCATCAATTTGCAATGCCTGGATTCTCAGCTTAATTTCGGAAGAGAGAATGAGGTGAAGTCATTTAGAGATATTTTAAAAAAGATGGATGATATACTTCAGAAATTTTTTTTCCCAATTAATGCACTACACACAGTAAATTATTGCTATCATTTTAGCTAAAAATGGCATCTGAAGTAAATGCCAAATTGACCATATGCTTCTCTCTTGTGTAGTATATATTTTTTTCTCACATTTTCTGATCATCTGATAGTGATATTTCTACTGAGCCCCCCAAAATTATTTGTTTTTATGAGTAATAGAAATTGGTTGCCTGGTCTTATGTACTTCCTTGGCAAGTATATGTTTCCACTATGGGTTATATTTCTTCTCTAGATTACTTACTAAAATCTTTATCCCCTTCCTCTTTGACTCTCTGAAAGCAGTAATTCTCTAATCTTATTTCTCT
>NW_011888786.1:14541195-14547971 GCF_000151845.1 Pteropus vampyrus | reverse complement strand
TGACCTCACATATGGATCATTTAGGACCTCCCATCATGGCCAGAATAGAAACAGACCTTCCCACTTCTGCGTTGTTGCAACTCTCCTTGCGGAAAACCCACTCATCTCGTGGGGGCGTACTGTCTTTTCTCTTCACCTCCCAAATTCCACAGGGCTGCAGTCTTCCTTAGCATGGCCTGTCTCCTTCTAAAATGTACTTTCAATACATCTCACTTTTTCTAAACCTCACAGATCTGTAATTCTTTGCTGCATCAGTGGGTTAGAACCAAGGGACACAACGAAATGAAATGATTCACAACACCACTTGTCCTCCTCCACCAAGCCGCCTGGGTGATGCCAGATTTCACACCGCCACTGGTAACAAAAACACTGAAGCTAGCGGGGAAAATAAACCTTGATATGCTAAAATAAATGAGAGATTTATAGAGAAGTAAATACAGAACACTTTTTCAGAATAGCACCAAAACTGGTAAAATACAGAATGGTGCATGGATCTATTGTGATACTACATCAGTTGATTTTATGCATTTCTTTACCCTAACTAGTCCTAGATTTACTCTAAGATTCTTTGTGAACTAGTCATGAGTATAACATGCCCTCCACTGTTCCCTGTATGCCCCCACTTACATAATCTCATTTATGCTCCCTTCAAAAGTAAAATTTGAGTTTTACTCTTCACTGATCATCTTCTGACAGATGCAGATGGCACCTCTGTCCAGTTGAGCTCTCTCCTTAATAGGAAGGGCAGTTCTCAGAATTTTTTCCCTGATATTGACCTCTTTTGATCTCTCATTTATACCATAGTCTTGAAATAAATTACATGTAATATACATAAATCTTGCTACAGTCTTGCCATTCTTAACAGTACTTGCAACTGAATTTGAAATGTATCATTTGATATTTTACCAGAGAGCAAAAAATTTATAGCAAATATGGATATTTGCCCCAAATGTATACATCTTCAAAATTCTGCATCAATTTGCAATGCCTGGATTCTCAGCTTAATTTCGGAAGAGAGAATGAGGTGAAGTCATTTAGAGATATTTTAAAAAAGATGGATGATATACTTCAGAAATTTTTTTTCCCAATTAATGCACTACACACAGTAAATTATTGCTATCATTTTAGCTAAAAATGGCATCTGAAGTAAATGCCAAATTGACCATATGCTTCTCTCTTGTGTAGTATATATTTTTTTCTCACATTTTCTGATCATCTGATAGTGATATTTCTACTGAGCCCCCCAAAATTATTTGTTTTTATGAGTAATAGAAATTGGTTGCCTGGTCTTATGTACTTCCTTGGCAAGTATATGTTTCCACTATGGGTTATATTTCTTCTCTAGATTACTTACTAAAATCTTTATCCCCTTCCTCTTTGACTCTCTGAAAGCAGTAATTCTCTAATCTTATTTCTCTCTTTAAGCATTTTTCTTCTTGAATGCTTTGAAAAAAAATTCTCTTGCAATCAAAACGGATAATACTCTGGTTGAAGAACTATAAATAAGATCAAAACAAATTAACAATTAGATAATTGTTTGGGTTCTAATGAGTATTTCCTTTTAAGAAAGGAAACATGAAGTCAAAAATATGAGATTAACCTTTATATAAAGAATGGTATTCAAAATGCTATTAAGTCATTAACTTTGGTAAATAGGCATTTAACCTTTGTCAAAAGGCAACAGTGTTAACCTTTGTGTTTAAAATAGTGCTTCTATTAGGTATGCTTCAATTGCTGCTGATCAAATAGGAAGCAAGCTGCCTCTTGACCTGAAATTTAAACTAATCCTGATTCGACCTTTGCAGGAAAGTTAAATCAAAGTTTGTTGAACTTCATTTTAAAACAGCAGTTTTCTTTTCTTTTCATTTTTTTAAAAAAGTTTTGCAGATCTTTGCAAATATCCTACTTCCTGCTGGGTGGAGACCTTTCCAAAATACTGCAATGAAAAGCTGTTGCTGTTGTATTTGCAGTTTTTTTGGAGGCTGGAAGCAAAGAACATTCTCTTGAGAAAGTATGTTTTAACAGTATTTCCAGCCAAATTTTGCAAACTCAGGAGATTCAGATTAGCATATATACTTTTGCTATGGAAAAGTACAATTGTAATGTCTTGCCATTTTTCACTTAATTTACAGTCATGGAGAAAAGACAATTTGATTTACCTATTATGGGCATACCTATTGTGTAGAAAGCATAATTTCAAATCAGAAAGAGCTATTTTCCTCCAACTATTTGCATCAGTCACCCTTAGAGATCCACTGATACATTTGAAGTAATTTTCTTCTCTAATTAGAGCACAAAGCTCTGTCTTCTGTGTGTTCTACAACAGATGTGATATTTGCAAGCATCTCAGGGGAAGGTATGTTTTTCTGAAAGATGCTTACCTGCACAACCAAAATGGTTTTCAGGAGCCTCTGAAAATCTAAACTAAAAAATACTTTTCCATAAATAGACACAAGTGGAAGATGAGTGAATTGGGTCCTGCTATTCTTAACTGCCTCCTTCTCTCTGGTGAGCAGATCTTCAAATAGACATTAAGTGCTAGTATAAGAGAGCAAAATTGCCATCCCAAAATAATTCTCTTTGGAATACTGGTTATTTTTAAGAAATAAAGATTCGGGAAAAATCTTTGACCTTCCCAATGACTGCCTAAAAGAATTTAGATAGAAGACCTGCTCAGGAAAGATTGATAACTATGTAGTTTAATATGAACTAGGGGTGATAGGAAGGAACCTAGCAAGGCCTTTTAATCAAAGTCCTCTCTGTGTTCCATTGTTAAAGATGGCCGATCTAACATTTGTTTACTGAACATCTGCTTTTCCATCCCCATGTGAATCACATTAGAAGTACGAACCCACTACCCACCCACCTTATTCCTAAGCTCAAGATGGGGTATAAGCCTCAAGTGCCAATGGGTCCCATATTTTTATAAAACCCTTATATGCACATGCATAATTAAATTTGGCTATTTTCTCCTGTTGATCTGTCTCATGTCAATTTAATTCTTCAGTCAGCCAGAAAAACTAAGAAGGAAAGGAGAAAAATTTCCCCCTCTCTCACACTAGAGATAAAGTAGCCTTCTGATATAAAATTGTGGAACACAAATTATATAGGAGAATACATTCACATTTTAAAGAAAAATGTGCCTCTCTTTTAGAGTATGTCTCTGTAACACAGTCTTTGGTATTGTACTGAGACCCATTATTTTACTTCTACTTACATATACTATAAGTTTTAGACATGAGAGGTTCCCGATCACTCAATTTCCAGAGAGGAGAAACAAAGCCTTATAAAAGATGGGAAGTCACAAGAGAGCACTAGGACACATGCGCCAAGCAGCATCGACTCCGAACATTTTCAACAATGTGGAGTTAGTCTTCAGCTTTTTGTGATCGGTACCTTCTAAATGTCTGCTTCTCACAATTTCTGGTTCGTATAGGTCTATTAACTGTCTGTCTTCTCTGTACCTTCTCTTGAATCGATAGCTACTTAAACATTATGAACTCCAAAAAGGCCAGCCTTTGGGTCTGCTTTATTCACATCTGTGTCTATAACTTTTAGAGCAGAGTGCCTGGGAGAGAGAAGAGAGTGAGTTTAGTGAAGTAATTAATTAATTAATTAAACAATTAATGAACTATTGACTCATCTTACTTTTTCAAAATTCATTTGCATTATAATCAGCCAAGGGACCTTAAAGTTGAAAGAATAAAAAGAAATTAAATAAAGTTTGAGGAATTAACCAATGTATTTAAAGACAGATTTGGAGTCAAGAGGAGATTTAAGCATAGAAAATTTCAAGAAAGTGTATTGCTAATGTTTGGATTTAGAAAAAGAATGAAAGTGACCTACTTTGTCTTAGAGTAAAACCTACTTTTCAGAGACTCATTTTCTCCTAAGTAATTGGTATAGGAGGGAAATAGTTTTCCTGGACCATCTTAGGGTCCCTGGCTGGGTTGAAAAATTATATTAATAAAGACAGATTAACAGGAGAAAAGCACACAAATTTATTTCATATAAGTTGTATGTGACACAGGAGGCTTCTTAAGGGAGAACAAGAAGGAAGTTAACCTGAGTATTTTTATGCTGTCTGATGAAGGGTGGATAGTTGTGTAGAAATGAGAGGACAAGGAGTATCATTAAGTATCAAAATGGGAGGAAACTTAAGAGTGATCTTTCTGCTTCTGCCGTTTCTCAAATTCCTTCAGCTTAAAATATTCTATTTTCGAAGTTGTTATATGTTGGGGGTAGTGTGTTCTGAACCCCATCACTGAGAAATAGTGGTTTATGAAAGGAAAGCAACCCATTTTTGCACACTTGTTTTGAGGATCATCTAGAGTTTGTTTTCTCAAAGTAATTGACTTTTCAGAAGTTTCTTTGGAAAGCTGTTGGAAGACTGCATTTTTTTTCTCCTAAATTTCTAGTACTTGGGAAGGGCTCTTTCTTAGCTAGCTTGGGCCACCACAACAAAATACCACAGATGGGTTAGCTTAAATAACAGAAAATTATTTTCTCCAAGTTCTGGAGGCTGAAAGTCCAAGATCAGAGTGCCAAATCTGGGTCTGAGTGACAGCTCTCTTCCTGGCTGTAGATAGCCACCTTCTAGCTGAGTCCTCACCATGACAGAGAGAGAGGGAGGGAGGAGGAGAGACAGACAGAGATGGAAAAAGACAAAGAAAAACAGAGAGACAGAGACACAGAGACACAGAGACACAGAGACAGAGAGTTCTAGTGTCTTCCTCTTCTTATAAGAGCACTAATTGAGGGCTCTACTCTCATGATCTCATCTAAAGCTAATGATTTCCCAAAGATTTAATCTCAAATACAATTATATTGGAGATTAGGTCTTCCACACAATTCAGCCCCATAGCAGCCCTAAAATGCAAGATTTTCTATATATTCCATTTGTAAACAGGTGAAAAAAAGATGTTCTAATTCCTATCTGCAGATTTTCACACAAAATATACAGATATCAACAGGAAAAGTAAAAAATTAATTAATTAATTAATTAGTTAATTAAACTTACATGACCCATATCATTTAGCTTATTTTTCTGCCTTAACTGTAGTCCCTTGACTCATACTAAAATTTTATCTTTATTTGCAAGAATATCCCTGTCCATATTTGAACTCTATGTTCCAGAATGTTACCTATTTCTTATGGAGCTGGCAGATAAGACCAGATAATGCAATGTACCCAGTAGCTCTGTCAAGATAAAGCCAGCTCATCAGATCTAAAGTAGAGGTTACAGACATCCTGTCCTCTGTTAACTCTCTTTCAGAATTTTTGCAAGTTTTAATCATATATGGCCCAAGGACTATACTTTCCCCCACAAATATAGTAATGATAAAACATATTTATTGAGTTCATACCCTTTACAAAAATTATGTCAAGATATTTTTTAAAAGTAATACAAGGTAAATATGACCTTCATTTCTCAGATGAGAAACTTGAACCTCAAAGACATTTCCTCAACCAGCCAAGCTAGATTTCTGTAGTGATTTGGATACAAGCCTAATTTTTACCCATGTCACTATCACTCATGCTGCTTCCCCCATAACTGGGGAGTTTATGCAAAAAAAAAAAAAAAAAAAAAATCCCTGAAACTTAGAATTACAGACTTCCTTTTTAATCTTAACCCATTCATTTAACATCTGTTAACACATTTTAAAAACAACAAAAATAATGTGTTGACATTACAGTAGTTCCCTCCTTATCTGTGGTTTCACTTTGTGAAATTTCAGTTACTCCATATTAAATGGAAAATTCAAGAAATAAACAATTCGTAAGTTTTAACTTGCATGCCATTCTGAGTAGCATGATAAAATAATATGCCATTCTGCTCCATCCCTCCTGAGACATGAAACAATCTCTTTTGTCCAGCATAGCTACACTGTCTGTATACACTACCCGCCTGTTAGTCACTTGGTAGTCATCTGGGTCATCAGATCAACTCTTGCAGTATTGCAGGGCTTATGTTCAAATAAACTGAATAATGACCCCAAAACCATTCAAATAACTCTTATTACAGTATGTTGTTATAACTATTCTGTTTTGTTATTAATTATTGTCATTAATCTCTTACTGTATCTATTTATAAACTAAACATTATCGTAGGTATGTACACATAAGAAAAATATAGTGTAAATAGGGTTTGGTTCTATTTGTGGTTTCGGGCATTCACTGGGGATTTTGGAACATCTCTCTCTCAAATAAGAGGGGGCTAATATACTTAAAAAATGGTATTCAATAAGTATTAGCACAGGCTAAATAAGAATGAATCAAGACAAGTTAAAATTATTTTTATTTACCTAGGATTTGATCAAGATGGCCTTAACGTTTTCCTCAGTTTGACTTAAAACTGTAGATAGGCTTCTTCCTGATTCTGGGCCTTGATCTCCATTTGCTTAGAGCATTTATTTTAGAGAGTTTGGCATTATAATTTCTTTCTCTGACTCTTTGTAAAATAGTTAAATCTTTTATAAATCCTCTTGCCAGTTGTACAACCCAGGAATGTCTTTCTCAAGTCCTGAAAGCCATCTGTCAAGAAAGATAGGACCCCTTTTTCCCAGTTGCTGTGGCAGAGTAGGAGCCTAACTTTGATCGGTGCCAGTTAGAAAACACTGTTGGCCAAATCATAGAGAAAAACATTTGCGAACTCAGAAATAACTTAATTTACTTCATACATCCCATTAATCGACCTATCTCCTAATGTTCCAGTACTTTTCCACTAGCTCACCCCAGCAATGAACAAAGACTCTCACTTTTTGTTTTAACTGAGT
>NW_011888786.1:14526412-14540145 GCF_000151845.1 Pteropus vampyrus | reverse complement strand
TAGCATGTATATGGAGAAAGAGATTGTTATATAGGTATGTATACATATAGATATCAAAAATAATGCAAGTCCAAAGAGTTTTCATGGTTGCAAAAGATAAATTAGTAGGTAAAAGAAGAAAATACTTTGAATTACTGATACATATTGTCTAAGTGCCCTTCAGAAATGATGGTCCACTACACTATAACAACGTAGCTCTTTTATTGAACTTCCAGAATTGTCCATTTTAAAAAAAAAAATCAATTTAAGCACCAAGTTTATTTCAGACACTATGCTAGGTTCTGGGTTTGGTTAAAGAGATGATCAAGAACAAGTGGAAGTTGTATGCCCAAAAATAATAGTTCCAAGTACCATATCCAGCCATGAATAATCATGAGTTTACAGCATAGAGAAAAAGGATTAAAATAAACTGGATGGTGCTGCTTAAGATAAAATAAGAAAACGTCTCTTGGTCCAGGAGACAGTGTACACATCCTTCCCTGTGTGGGGTAATGACTAATGAACTTCCATCACTGGTTCCCATTAGGAGACAATTTTATTTCCACAGGAGAATTGACCCACAGCAATCGAACCCAGGGTGAACAAATAAGACATCTCAACAGAAACTGTACTTTCCTTGATCTCACAGAAGGAAAGAGCTTTCATTTACTTCAGTGAGCAGAAATTTTCTTTTGAGGTGCTGTAAAGATCAAAGGCATCACCCAAGAGTATTTCTTCTGTTAAAAAAAGAGCCCTTCTATATATAAAATTGGGAATTAATTTATGCAATCTTTTCAACTATGATGAACTAGCAAAATATAATTATAAATGAATTTAGAATAAGCGAAAAAATATTTTAAGAGTATTAAAGTGACCCCAGTTACCTGGTGTACTCTTACCAGAAGAGGTTCTTATATAATATCTGGTTATGGATTCTCATTCCCTGCTGTGTGTTTACTAAATTTATGCATCTCAGCCATAAGGCAGGGGTACAAATAGGCCTAAAATTAATGAGCATGGTGAAATCTCCTAGATTAAAATGCTTCCACTTTCTCCTTTAGAAATTTAATTTAGAATTAAAATTAAAAAGACACATTATTAGTGAATATGCTGAAAACAGAGAAGGATAACAGAAGATGTAGAAAAAATTAATGATATTGAATACGCAGAAACTTGGTGATTATGAAGGGAAAAAGTAGTCAAACAACTTAGTTATTTTGTTATTTGGTGTTTTGACTGAGATAATATAAATAAATTACATATATTTAAAATATATAGTTTAAGTTTTGACATAAATATATAGTCAAGTAAATGAAAGTGTCTATCACCCACAATCCTTTCTGCCCCTTAATTATCTCTCCTCCTACCACTTTTCTACTCTCCTTCATCTGCTCCAAATGCAAGTAGTGATCTGCTTTCTAACATTTCTTTTATCACTTGTTCTAAATATTTTAAGATTTATTCATCATTTTTAATTTATTAAACATTTATTCTTTTTCATTGCTAAGTAGTAGTTCATTGTATAGATACATAATAATTTACTTATTTAATAAACTGTGGAAAAATATCTAGATTATTCCAGTTTGGGGTATTACGTTCTACCTGCTATGAACAATCATGTACAAGTTTTTATATGAACAGAAGCTATTATTTCACTTTGGTAAATAATGATGCGAAATGGCTGTATCATATGGTAGGTGCCTGTATAGATAATACTATTTTCCAGAAACCGTCAAACTGTTTTCCAGAGTAGCTGTAGCACCATACATTCACATTAGCAGTTCTAGTTCCTCTACATCTTGGTCAAACTTTGTACAGCCTGTCTTTTTAATTTTAATCATTTGAATATTTGTGTATAGTATCATCTTACTGTTGTTTAATATGCATTTACCTAAAGAATAGTGACTTGGGGGTAGTTTTTATATATGTATTTGCCATCAGTGTATCTTCTTTGGTGGTGTGTCTATTCAAATCCTTTGTTTATTTTTATGTTTTTATCATTATTATTAAGTTTTCAGAGCTCTTCACATATTCTGGATTCAATCCTTTATGAGGTCTATGATTTTCAAATGTTTTTCCTTGTCAGTGGTTTGTCTTTTCATTCTCTTAACAGTGTATTTTGGAGATAATTCATCTTTTTATTTTTATAAAGTCTATTTTACCAATTTTTCTTTAATAACTGTATATTCTTTTAATACTGTATTTTATCATCATATTCTCTCCCTAACCCAATGTCACAAATTATTTTTCCCTATGTTTTCTTGTAGCTGTTTAGTTTTAAAGTTTATATTTATGTTTTTGACACGTTTAGAGGTTAGTAATTGATTATAGTTCAAGTTATATATCAGTTTGTCTTCCTATTGTTTTTTTTCTGTTTTGGTTTTGCATATAGATTTCCAATAGTTCTGAAACCATTTATTTAAAAGATTATCAATTTTCCACCAAACTGCCTTTGTGCCTTTTTTGAAATCAATTGTATTTATATATGTAGACCTATTTCTATATTCAGAACTATATTCTGCTCCACTGATGTGTTTGCTTATCTTTATGCCTATATCATGCTGTATTATTCACAGAAGATTGGCTAATTCTTGAATTCATGTAGTATAAAAACTTCAAATTTATATATATTTAACTGGCTATTTGAGGTATTTGTTTAGTCATATAAATTTTGAATCAACTTGTCAATTTCTACAATATTGCTTACGGCTAAAAAGAAATTAGCTTTCCACCAATAAAAAGGCAAGGAAGAAACTTAAATACATATTACTAAGTGAAAAAAGTCATTGTGAAAAGTTTCTATACTCTATGATTTTAACTGCATGGCATTCTGGATAAGGCAAAAAACTATAGAGACAGCAGCATGCTTAGTTGTAGATGGAGGTAAAGTGGGAGGGAAGGATAAATAGACAAAACTCAGAAAATTTTTAGGTCAGTGAAACTATTCTGTATGATGTTATAATGGTGGGTACACGTCATAAAGTTTTTCAAATTCATAAAGTATACAATACCAAGAATGACCATGTAGTTATGGATCAGGGTAATGATGATATGTCAATGAAGGTTTATCAGTTGTAATTAATATACCACTTTGGTGGAGGAGGTTGATAATGGGAGAGTCTGTGTGTATGTTAATCACACTCACTTTCTCATTTAATTTTTACAGACATTTCATGAAGGAGGTGCTATTTTTACCAAAATACATTTCTGACACATAATACCTACTCTACCTACTCAGTAATTAAACATCAAATATATATATGTCTTACCGTTAAAATGTACAGCTGAAATTTACTGGATTTCGTTAACTGTCACTATAAAAATAAATAAATTAATTAAAAATTTAAAAAAGCACAAGAGAAGAATATATTCCAGGGAAGATAGAGACCATAAACCTCAATTAATTGTTAACAAATAAAAATAACTTCTGTTTATTTTCATGATTAAAAAATACATTTAAAAAATAATTAAATATTAAATTGATTAGAAATGACTGTGTGTGTGTGTGTGTGTGTGTGTGTGTGTGTGTGTGTGTGTTTGGTTTGTTGTATATCTCCAATTTTTGTGGTTTTTTTTTAGAAAAAGGCTGGATAATTGAAATTTTCATGCAGGCCCGCATAGGTTATATTCTATATGTAATTGTTCTAGAAAGTAAGTTTCTATATATAAAAATGAAAAGTTTCTTAATCAAGAGTTCTGGGAATAGTAAAATCAGAGAAACAAAAACAGATGAGCAAGTTAAATTGAGACTAAACCAGGAAACCAGATTCAAAGAAGCCACCATGTATTTGTATATCAAATCAGCACACTGTACACTTTAAATATGTACAATTATATTTGTAATTATTCCTTAATACATTCAGAAAAATAATTTTTGGTTTTAGAAAACATGATTACTTTTCCAAAGAAATGTTACTTGTGTTAACATATAATCAGTTTATGATTGTCATTTTTCAAGGAATCAGTATTATTTTAAACTGTAAAACAAAAATAAGGAGCCACATAGTTCAGAGAATTAGGGCATAGGATCAAGGTTCAATATGATAAAGAATGAACAGGAAGATAATCGAGGGTATTTTGTTCATGTCTTGAATGACTATAGTAATAATACTAGCAAACACTTATGCAGCACTTATTATATTCTAGGCATTTTTTAAAGCTCATAGTTCTCTCAACAATTTGGTGTAGCTAGTACTATGATTATCTCCATGGAAGAGAAAAGGACACAGACACAGAAAAGCCTGATGACTGATGATTAATAATTACAGCAGAATCTTCTATGGAGTGAAATACTGTCTATAAACAAAGGTATTTGAGTTATTGATATAATTCAATAACTTCAGTATTACATAGTGTCTTTACAAAGGAAAATAGATAGTCCTATAAAAAAGATCAATTTTAGTGCTTTATAACTAGATATTTTACTCAAAAAATTAATACAGCACTATAATGGCCAAATACAACTCACATTGTAAAATAGTGAGAAATAATAAATGTAGAAAAATAACACTCTTAACCATATACACTGGTTTACTTCTTTACAGAAAGTTTATCTTTATACAAACATTTTAACCACTTTATAAATATAAATGTTAAGCTATCTGAGGGAAATATTAGATTCTCTATTTGCTGCTTTATTGGGACATTTGTCACTGATTGGCATAGAAAAAGAGCAAAAACTCTGTGTTAAAGATAATTGTGATGCCTGTCTCATCAGAAAATTTTTACTACAATGAGTCACAGTTTAATATCTTTGGTGGGAAAGAAGGACTAGGGGAGAATCACAAAGGTTTTCCAAAGCAAAATGCTATGTATTGATACCTTTTCTGGATTCACCTAGATTCTATCAGCAAAGCAAGTTTCGAGAAAGTTTTAAATTTTCTATGATAAACTTTCCAAGAAAGTTTCCAACACAGCTCTATAATTATACTCTTCTAAGTCTAATGGATCTTTACTAGACCTAGAAATAATAGTGTCTTTCACATCCTTCTATGCTAAGAATTCAAGCAACAGGGGCCATTTAAAGGCTAAATCCTTATATTAAATTACTTATTCTAAATAAGTATTAGACCTCATTTCTTTTACTTGTTATTGATCATTTAATAAAACCAGTTGGCGATACAGTAATTCTTTATTTCTCCTTAGCTTTCCATGCCATTTAGTCTATGTCCAACATTAAAAAATTATACACACACACACACACATTTATATATACACACACATTTATCACAATACTTCATTAAGTCCAGTGCATATTAAGCAGAGCACAATGAAATGTGTGTGTGTGTGTGTGTGTGTGTGTGTGTGTGTGTGTGTGTGAAGTTGATGCTGCCCCTTAATTTAAAAATATCTAGTAAATGAAATTATAGCCCAACAAATGGACTTATTTTAACTTTACATGGGAAGAAAACAATCCTGCCAATTCTCAAATCATAGCTCTCTTTGGCTAAAAAGCCCAGACTTCCCAATCAGCACATTATTTTGGTTTATGTTGTTCTTTCTTCAGTTTTTAAAGGTCTAATCCTCACATCACATAAAGAAAATATCATAATTTAAAGTTAAGCAACTGATGTACCAACTTAGCAGATTCTAAGGGAAAAAAACACATATACACTATATCGGACTTTAGAAAGTTGTGGCCATATGGATTATCAGCATGAAATTTGGTCTCCATATTTGTATTAATGCAAAAGTTAGTCATGTTTTCTGTTTCCAAACTTCCTTTCACAGGGAATTAGACACACATACTTTCTATAATCTTTTCACCTCTCATGGTATGCATACAGTATAATACCATATGGGGGGAAACATGATAGTTGAAGCAATTATTTGTGGTTTCTGTCCTTATGGGCAATTCGTGGGGGTGTGAGAAACATTAAAGATCGAGCCACATCCACAGTGTACATTTCTTTAGCTTCCTGGTTATTTAGATAAAGGTTGAGATTTACTTTTTCATACCTGTATCTAATTGTTCCAGAATCACTGTAGAAGCAACTATATTTTCCCATTTTATTATATCAGTATTTTCGTCAAAAGTTAACTACCACATACATATGGGTCTATTTCTAACTTCTCTATTTCACTTGTCTGCATATCTCTTCTGATGCCAAGACTAGGTTCTCTTGATCACTGAAGTAAAGCTTTAAATCAGGCAGTGTGTCTTCCAAATTTGTTTTACTTTTTCTGATTTATTCTGACTTTTCTTTATTGTTTCCATTGCTAAAACTTCAGAATCATTTGCCAAAGTCTACAAAATTAAATCCACTGGGATTTTGAAGTTTACAAATCATTTGGGAGAGAACTGATAACAACATTGAATCTTCCAATCTATGCATATAATATTTTTCTCTATTTAGTAGTAGTTCTTTAGTTTCTTCCAACAAAGATGTAGAGTTTCAGTGTAGAAGTCTTATGTATATTTGCTGAATTAATATTAAGTATTTCTTAATTTTGGATAATATTGAAAATTATATTTTTAATTTTAGTCTAAGTGTTCATTGCTAGTATATAGTAATATACTTGATTATTGCATATAAATCATGTATCCTTTGGCCTAGGTAAATTGATGTTTGTTAGTTCTAGTAAATTTTTAATTGGTTCTTTGGATGTTCTGTACACTTAATTTCCATCGATACTGTCTGTATATTGCTGCCATATTATGCTTCAGTAAAAGACCTCCTGTCTAGATGCTGAGAATTCTCCTGGTAGTCACTATGCAGTTATCATCTCCTTCAGAGATTGCCTAAGTTGAAGGCAGCCAATTTGCCCAAAGGTAAACACCTTCATTGAGCAGTATAAATGTTTGGCCACCTTGTCCAAACTCTAAAGTGGCATTCTAACCCCACAGATCCCATATTACTTGAGCCTCTGTTGATTTTCTATCTCAGCATGGCTTCTTCCTCTACCCAGCAGTTTCCTTACCCTCCCTTCCACAGATATTAATTTCAGAAGTATATCTAAATAAAATTCCTACATGCTAACTTTCATCTCAAAGTCTGCTTCTTAGGAAACAAATTGCAACAAATTCTTATTTTCTATTAATTGCAGATTTGCCCATTCCTTTCTAAGCTGTATGCCTTTTATTTCCTTTTCTTGCTTTAATGCACATACTAGGGCACTAATGTTGACTTGAGGTTGTGAGAGGGAATATATCAGGCTTGTTCCAAGTCTTACGAGGAATCTATTATGTCATTCGATTATGCATAATGGCAGCTGTAGGTTTTAAGTAGTTTCCCTTCGAGTTAACCAAGTACCTTTATATTATTTCATGACAAAATATTTGCTATAAATTAGTTATTTAAAACATGTTATCTAATTTCTAAGTATTTTGGATTTTCTAGATTTTTTTAAGTAATTTATTGAATGCTGAACTTGGTGAATGTATACTGTTAAATTTCTGGAAAGGATTTTCTTCCTTTAAAATGTGTTGACTTTTGTTTTTATAGCCAGTTAAGTCACTTGTGGATCAGCCTCAGCCTTTCAAAACCTTGTTTTGGAGGTTCGTTTTAGTGGAGACATAGCTCTTTCCCTTGGGCTAGTTTAACCTTACTATGAGATTATAACCCTTCTACAGACTCTACAGAATTCCTTTGATATTCAACAATAGATATATACACACACATACACATACATACATACATACATAATTCCCCCACTCAGTTTGCTTAGTTGAAACTCAAATGCTTACCTCATCCTGTGTGAGATTTGGGGGTTGCTCAGTTTATAATTCCTTTTAGTTTTTCATTGACTGGTCTTGTGGAAATTCTTCCTCTTAATTTACAGTCTAGTATTAAACCAAAACTCAAGGCTATTCCACTCAGATTTCTGGACCTCAAGTGTCTGTATTGCTTTATTTCTTGGTATCGTGAGCTACAAATTCTAGCCACCTCAGCTACCCTCAACTTTGATTTGTTTCCCCAATTCAATGAAATCACAATGTTATTCATCTCCCTTCTCTATATTAGGGTTTCCCCTCTCTGGGCTACAGACTAGAAATACCTCCAGGCATAAAGCCAGTGATGTTGTAAAATGTTTGCCTACATTCAAGAATCACAGTTGTGTTATGTCTGTTATCCATTGTCTGAAAGCATTTGTATAATGTGTTGTTCGTTTTCCTAGTCAATAAAAGGAATGTAAGTCTGGTGCTAATCATTCCATCATGGCAAGAAGAGAAATCTCCTTACATGTTTTCAAAAATGTAATTCTATGGGAGCTAAATACAGACACACATTACTCAAATATACATGGACACACAATGCTTAATTTTCTGGCGCTCAAAAAAAGAATCAAGAAAGAAAAATGAACACATGGCATTCCTAGAAAATTCTTATTCAGAAAGAGTTCTGGAGGAATTCAGACTTGAATAAATGATTTTTGGGATTTGAAAAAAGAACACTAGATTTTATCTGAGATTAGGGAAATAATTAATTTCTGGTAAGTGGTCTCAGATATAATTGTCAATGTGTGATAAAGTTTATGTATGTTTCTAGCAGCATGAGGGAAGTCATGCATAATATATTATACTTAATAGGAATTTAGGAAATAGGGAGAACATTAGGATTTTTGTAGATACTCAAAATCAATTCTTAATTCTTAATTCCATGAGTTCTTTACTGAAAGTATGAATATTAATTTTTTAAATAGTCATTCTTATTGAAATTTATTATATACAAATTTGATTCCCAAAAGGAAGAGTGAGAAGCAAAGATGAAAAGAAATTTTTCATTATTATTATTGTTGTTATTACTCTTATCTAAAAGTCTTACCTTAGTCCTTCTTCACTTTTCTCACCCTTTTCATAACCCCCATAAAGCCTTCACACTCATTTTATTTTTAACACTTTCGACAAACTTTAATTCTATGAAGAGAGAGAGATACAAGAGTTGTGACCCTTCGTTCTAGAGTCTAAAATATAGTCTACTTGAAAGAACACATAAAATAACTGAAATGTTAGATTTTTTTTTTAAGCTGCCTTTGTTTGGTTTCCAGCTGAGTTCTTCAAGTGGATCAGAGAGCAGACAAATTAATTGGTGCTTCTCTGAACCAAATAGCAGTGCCTATGGTTAGTTGCCCTTCCTGGATCATTGTGGCATTGAGTCTTATGATGCTATTATGTGAGTGTTCTCTGGTGGTGGCTGTCCTGGGTCATAACCTGATTTTGATAGCAACAATCACTGATTCTTCAAAAGTCAATTTTCAGACCTCATGTATTTTCTGATATTGATGCACCACTGAAGAAAAGCTTCAGAGAACAGTCATGAACAAATTTTCATTTTTAATAGTATATTTAGAGACTTGATACTCAGAAACATATGAAAATAATAATTGCCAAATTGAGGATGTGGCTGTTAGAATATATTTTGCATATTTTACATAAAAATAAACAGAAAAAAAGGTAAATTTTATTTAACAAACTACCTAAGTCTGAAGGAAAAATTAAGATAATACGAACATCTACAGAATAGTATTTTTATGGCTCCTTCATAACCAACTCTCCAAAAAATCCTAGCCAGCTCTCAGAAATCTGCTGTAAAAGCTCGGAAAGCTTTCTGAGTTTCTTGAAAATGGAGCAGCAGACAATGAGATGCACAACGTCTATTCCAAAGCCCCATCTTAAATTCACCTTCAGCAGCTGACCTGGCCTACTTCCCTGAGGAAATAGGAACCTTTAGGTGTGAACTTCTCTCTTCATAGCTTTATGTTGCTCCACCCCCTTTTCTTTTGAGCTCTGTTTTTTGCTGACTCTAAGAACTGTTTGAATTTATACTTCCTCTAAAGATCTTTTCTTTGTAATTTTTCAAAGATCTCTTTTAAAATTTCCTTCCAAGTTAGTCACTTTCTTTTAGACTACCTCCATTTAACAAGAAAAAAATAAATTAAATAAACCAAATGCTTTACAATTAGCCCTGCTAAACGATATCAACTTTCCCTTTTCCTTCTCTGTATGAATATCTTAAATAAACACAGGTTTTTCTTTATGTTACTCTTTCTCTTTCATTTACTAGTTAATTAACTTTAGTTTCTTTTCTTATCCATTACACGGGTCAACCTTCTTATGCCAAGGCCGCCAGTGATTTCTAGTTACCAGACCTTTGGAATCCTATGTCCTTATCAAAACTGTATCATTTGACATTATTGTTTACCATCTATTCTTGGTATTTCTGTGACCATGTAAATCCTCACTTCTTTAAAATGACTTTTTTTTCTCTTTTCTTTCTTTTTGTTTCAAAATGGCCTTGGGCTCACTCCCTTCTTTTCTTTCTTTATCCTTCTGCATACTGCAGGACCACTCCCTTAATCATTAAGACCTTAGGTCAGCAACAAACAATCTTAGGAACAAAGATCCATCAACTACAGAAACAGGATTGGTCAAGATAACATCTCTCAGCTTCACACCCATGAAAATGAATGAATACTGTGTACTCTATCCTTATAGACAACTCCTTGGAACCAAATAGAACTAGGGCCATGACTGACATCAGGACCTGATGCAAAAATCAACTGCCTCCTGCCCTAGCCCCAACCAATCAGTAGAGCCCAGGACCCTAACTCTCTTAGGTGCTAATATGTTTTCTTCTATATAACCTATCCCAGAGAGGCCATGGGGAGCCAGGTCTTTAAGCACTAACTCACCTGTGTATCTGGGCTTGGCACCATTTCTTTAAATACTTTTCTTTGCACGGCAAACTCCTGTCTATGTCTCTTTCAGCTTTGATGTGTGCAGGCAAAATGACTCTTTCAGTTCGGCAACATTTTCTTTTTATGTTTTTTAGCAAAATTATATATTTTTTATTTTCCTCTGACCTTTCTATCCTAATATTTTACTTTGTTACTTACCTTGACCTTTATACAGACAGAATCTCTAAAGGAAGAACTCTCTAAATAGTATTTAAATTCTATTGCTTCAGAGATTTGGGCTTGGGTTGGGGCAAAGGGAATTGAAAAAGCACTATTTATCAATACCTATTGAAAGAAAATGAGAAATACTAAGAGAACTCTTGTTACAGTTTTTCATTTCTAATCTTCAATTTTTCACTTTCATTCTATATCCATGGGAATTAAGGTGATTAAAAAAAAAAAAAATCTAATGACTCACCCAAGAGCAGTCTTATATCCAGCCTTCCTTCCTGGAAATTTTTGAAGATCTAGGTATTTGCATATGCTTGGAAACAGTGAGACTAATGCCAAGTTAACTTCCTGTTGGGGTTCTTGACATCTTAGGTAGGGCCAACCAATCATGACAAAAACCTTGTGAAGTCTGATCACAAGACAGAAGAAAATAGAAGTTTTCAGTGTTTTTGTTGTTGTTGTTATTGTTTGCTTGTACTTGCTAATGACAAGGATTGCCTTACGGATTTTTCTGAGAAGGTGATTCTTAGAGTAATGACAGGCTGCCTGCCACTATTACAACTGACAATTTTTCCTCTGCTGAGTGAGATATCATTGAACCTTGCACCTCATATTCCTCCTACACCCCATGCATGTGCCCTAAGAATAGTGCAACACCATTAGTAAAATTATCTTTAAAGAAGTTGGTAAAATGCATAAAGGAGAAAAGAAAATGAGCTTATCTTCAGATCCTGGCCTTTATGACATAATCTGAATATATTCCCAAGCAAATTGTGATATGTTGATAGTTTAAATTTGTTTTGTTTGTTTTCCTACCTATGGAGGTGGGTGGCAGTTATGGAACTCTGCTTTACCAATAATGGTTAATACTAACACTACCGAAAAAAGAAGGTAAAATATATCTATTTCAGACTATAAATTAACAAAAGATATAGAAGTCTTGCTTATTTATGCAAATAAATTTTATTGTTTTCAAATAATAAAAAAGTATAGCCAAATCCTATTGGAAGATAAAATTATATATTGTAACTAAATTTATACTGTGAAAGGGAGCTTTCCAGAAATAAACTGGAAATGACTTCTGGCAGTATTCATCTAAGTTTGGCTAAAGATTTATAAAGTATTCTCAGCTAGTAAGAAAACATAGTACTGTAAGACAAATTAATTTATTAAACCTGGTTTATCATTTTAAAAAATCTGGCCTGATATAAAGTTAAAGGCTAATAAAAGTTTGAAAATTATATGCTAATGTTATTTTAATGTAAATCTATAATTAAGTGGGTAAACTTTTACAGATTAATGTGAAAGTTGTGATACCAGCTGTCAAATACTACAATCCACTAATAATTAGTATTGACACATATATTTAACTCATGAGTAAAAGAATGAAAAAAATCATGGTTTACATAGACAATATCAGTTTTAATAACCAATCTCCTGGATTTCTGATGTATCTAACAGTTTTTGTCACAATACTTCTTGTTATTTGAGATAATTTTTGCTTTATTTTTTGTGAAACGTACACTGATAATCTTTGGGAATTTGAATATTTTATCTTCATAACCAATGCTGAATAATGTTTCTTTAACCTACATTCACAATACAGAAAATAAAAGCATGCTATGAATAATCGTTTATTAATAATATAGGTTAAATTAATCACAATGTTTTTTTCTCCCCCAAAGATGTCTTTCTTCATCTTTGATGCCTTTGCCTTCCATCACAATTGCAAAACATAATTCCCATTATATTCATCTGCCTCTTTCCAACCAAAAATTTTCCAGTCTTGAACAAATACACTCATTATCAACACTGTGGATGAAAATAGGGGTTCTATGGAAACCTCACAGGATGATCTGATAATAAATTCCTAATGGGCAGGTCATGTGGATAGACAAGCCCCAGACATACAATTTACAACTTCTTTAATAAGAGGTTTACCTATGCCTTCAGCAAGCATTGCCAATTGTTTCTGTGTCTAGGTTAACACACATTTAAAATGTCTTTTTCAGACCCCTGCTTCTAAGAAGCAAGTACCCTAAAGAGAGCAACTAATCTTACCTTTCTGTAATCCAGTCCCTCACCTTGCTTTCTCTTATCTTCCCCTAATCTTCCTTATGTCCCTCCTTAATTTCAAATGCATAAAAGAAACTGCAAAACTGTTACTTTCCAAAGCATTTGAGATCCTGTTCCCCAGAATATGTTGTCAGTTTGCCTCAAAAAAACTCATAAAAATTCACTACGGATTTAGACGTTTCTTACATTGACGACACTAAAACTGAGTATTAAGAGACAGATTCAAAATGTGACATTGATATTGCACAATTAATTTGATTTTCATTAAATCATGAAAACTTCAATAGAAGTAAAAGTATTTATATCCTGACAAATCTGTTTCTGCAATAAGACTGCAGAGTAAATTTTACTTCTCATTCTTTAGTTATAAATTGTCCCTAATTTTCATAATAAAATCTTTTTCCAATCTGCTAGTGGATATAAGCATAAAGTGGTGATATCTTTGTATACATATAGTAATATTGAGTGTAAATATTATTGAGTTTAAATATATTTTAAAACAATGGGTTATAAATGTTAACTATATTATTAAATCTGCTATATTATTAAGCAGAGTCTATGATACTTATGGCCTCTGTTACATGGAATGTTGATCAGCGCACTCAAGGACATCACCATACTTGAGGCTGATTGTACCAAATCAACAAAGCTGCCTGCCTCACACCTCTGATTCAATTTTTGGAAAAGTTTAAAAAAATGAGGATTCATTATGAAAGAAAAAAATTCGTATCACATTGAAAAGAGCTAAATCTGAATATTTAGAAAGAAAAAGAAGTAAAAAGCAACGGAAGCCAAGTCATCTTATCTAATCCTGTCATCATCACGGATCC
>NW_011888786.1:14521698-14525482 GCF_000151845.1 Pteropus vampyrus | reverse complement strand
CATCCCCCCAAAATACACTGCTAAATAAACATCACATTATTCATTCTTCAAAAATTATTTAGTTTATACTATACGCAAGGCTCTGGGCTTAGTGTGGTACCAGGCAGTACATCATCCAGAATAGTTTAGTTTATGCTCTGTTATCAAACAACCAAACAATCTCAGTGGTTTAAAACACTAGTTTATTGCTTACTCCAGCTGCATGTCCATCAAAAGTAGCCAGAGGGGGACAAATGTGCATAGTATTGCAGGAAATCAGGCTGACAGTGACAGAGCAGCCTTCATCTCAAACGGTGCCCATTGTGGTGCCAGAGGGAAAAAAGTGCTATACAGAGTCTCACACTGGCAATTAAGTGCTTAGTCATAAGTGGCACACATCACCTCTACTCTCAGGGCATTGGTTATAATTCATCACGTGGCCACAGCAACCACAAATGTAATATCACTGTGAGCCTAGAAGGCAGAGAGCTGGGAATATTTGGGTGACAGCTCTCATGATTATCATCATAGAAGTGAAAAAAACTGAGTTTAGTCTCTGCCTTTCTGAAAATCACATTCTATTAGGGAATTCAGAAAATAAACAGGTAATCAAATAAGTCTATGATTCTAAATTATTGCAGGTACTATGAAGCTAAAGAAGAGAGTTTATTGTTAGAAAATAATGGAGAAGGGGCCACTTTATATCTGTGAGAAAGTGGCATTTAATCTGAAATCTAATACATAAGAAGGAGGAGTAAGTATATTGAATGTAAATAAGAGACAGGATGCATGTGTCATAAGGCAGTAATCCACAAGATGTTAAACACAACGGTATTTATTGAGATTTAAATAAAATTTAAAATACTTGAGATTTAAAATAAAATAACATGGGAAATTTTTAAGCAGATGTATTCAGTGTAGAGATTACAGATAACAATACTCAAGAAAATTTAGCATTAAAAAAAGACTTGTGGATTGAAGAATTCAGAAGCTCAATAATGTCAGAGTTCTGAATGGAGCAATTTATATTTTTCCTGGATTTTCTCTTATACCAGGAGCTGTACTGCACCATCCAGCATCTCCTATAGGACTGAATGACATATTCCTCCAGCAGGTCAGTAGTCTGCCCTCTCTGGTGGTGGGAATTACTATCAGATGAAGAGAACCACATTGCTTAAGATCATAACACCCTGCTGGAGCAACCCGTATCAGATGAATAGTCAGTACAGGCATATCTCAGAGATATTGCCAGTTCGGTTCCAGACCACCTTAATAAAATGAGTAGTACTCTTTTTGCTGATGGAAGGTCGTGCCTTCAATTTGTAAACATCTGTGAGGCATAATACAACATCTGTGAGGCATAATAAAGTGAAGTTCAATAAGTGAAGCCAGGTATGTCTGTATATGAGTAGGAAGTCCTAGCCCCTTTTCTCTAAATGGGAAAAGTATGCATGGCAGGCAAACCTGCCTTGTTGTGACTGCAACACATCCAAATTCTCCCTCTGACCAATTATACTTCCTACCCCTCTCCATAATTCTGATGCTGGGAGGATTTTCCCAATTTTTATTTCCCAAAAAAATCCCTGCATGCATCTCTATATCAGAGTCTGTTTTCCTAGGAACCTGAACTTCATTTGGTTCCAGAGTGAAGAACTGTACAGATTCTGTGATTTTTATTGCATGTGCAAACCAACAATTTAGTCTCCCAAAGTTTCATGGGTGTTGGCAGAAGATAAGATTATTAGGACAGATACAAAGGGAAGTTTATTACTTAGAGAAATAACAGTAGCCAAATTAACATTTGTGCTCATTCAGCTCCATTCTCACAAGGCTACAGAGTGAATGTCAGATGATATACTGCATTCACAGTGGAGTGCATTATAGGAAAGGAGACCCAAGCTTAGGATACCCAAAACTTATAACGAACAGTTAACCTGCCTAATCTTTGTCAGAGGAAGACATTATCTTTATTATATTGGACAGTAAACAAACCTCCCCTTTGCTCCAGAGAGAGACACTATCTCTATCTTCCATGGCTCTTTTCTATATAAGCATACTAAATAATATAGTCCAACACAAAGGCAGTCATTGGAGAACTGTATCCACACAACTAGAAGGAATTCCCAAAAGCCAGTAAAAATGGATTTTTACAACTGAATTGTCTTCTAGCTGGCTGGCAATGATGCCCATAACAGTGGGCAGAGATAACAGAAGAATCGTTAAAATATTCATAGTCATTAACTAGAATGTATACTTGTAAAAGAAATTGTATTAGCAAGTACAGTGTATTAGGCATTATAAATATGTGGGTAAAGTAATTATAAAGACAATGGAATTAGAATTTTTTTTTTCTCTTGATGCATTGGATATACATAATAAAGATTGTGATCAATTATTAATTAAAATTTAAATGTGTAAAAACCAACAATAAGAAAACAACTTGATTAAAAAATGAGACAAAGATTTTAACAGAAGACCCACCAAAGAAGATATACACATGAAAAACAAGCACATGAAAAGATATTTCATATCAGGGACATACCAATTAAATTAAAACAGAAATGAGGTATCATCGCACACTCATTTCCTGAGTCTTTTACTCAAGAGTTCATATTTTGAAAGAAGATGAGTTACAGATTAAGTCCTATCATAGTGAGTAGGCATAAGGCTGCTAAACTCAGATGGCC
This sequence comes from Pteropus vampyrus, assembly GCF_000151845.1. Lineage (NCBI taxonomy): Eukaryota > Metazoa > Chordata > Mammalia > Chiroptera > Pteropodidae > Pteropus > Pteropus vampyrus. The sequence continues at coordinate 14,522,816 of NW_011888786.1, read as the reverse complement.
AGGTTCAAATCTTAGTTCTATCACTTACTAGATCTGTGAAGTAGATCGACTTGCTTATATATAATTTCTTTTAGTTCCTCTAAATGCAAAATGAAATTTGAATAGCACGTGACATTCCCAGGCATATAACAAGCACTCGATAAGTGTTATCTATATTTATAGTAATAAAATATGTTTTATGATCTCAAATATATAATATCTTTAATGTTCACATATTAAGTTAAATTTTATTATGCTTAATGTAGCAGGGGAATGGACTACACTCTTCAAAATGTGATTAATGTATATTGGGATAAAAAAGTAATTCCTAGCTGTTTTCCAATTTATTGGACGGTATGAGTTGAAACTGATTCTCAGTAATCTTCAGTTAAGTCTGCATGGTATTTAAAAGGTAGGTAAATATAATTCTTTGGGATTAGGTAAAGAGACATAAATGAACAATGCTTTCTACTTAAAAGCATTACAATATGACAAAATTCAATTTACCTCATCACTCTGTGGATTTTTTTAATAAGAGAAAATGTAAATCAATTTTTTGTCTAAAATAAAAATGCTTTAATAAATGAAATGTGTGAAAAGTTTTGAGGTTTTAAATAGAACATTTTCACAATAAAATCTAGTATCATCATTGGTTTCACACAACAGAAGGTAGTTAAAATATATGCTAATCATGCTTAAAATGGCAATCTTAGAAATTAGTATCAGTTTTTTCCAAATATTTTTTCTAATTATGGATTTTTTTCATGAAGTGCTGATTGTATTTGCTAAATTTTAAAATATAAGTTCATGCAAGAAAATAAGTGTAAAAATATTAAAAATGAATTCATTGCAAAAAGAGCTAATCTACTTTTCTAATGTTGTTTTTAATTTATACTTCATGCCTCCTGAAAATTTTCCATATTTAAACATGATTGAACTAAATTATTTTTCATTCATTATGCCATGAAAGAAAAAAATCCATTAAAATTTTATTTCATGGAAATTTGTAATGCATTTTATCCCCATGCATTTTAAACTTGTACTCGGTTTATTTGGAGAAATATATAAAGTATTTCTATTCCACTTCTGGCTTCACTGTAAATAAGTACTTGACCACTTTGAGCTTCAAAGTTATAGCA
>NW_011888786.1:14511372-14521648 GCF_000151845.1 Pteropus vampyrus | reverse complement strand
TTACAACTGAATTGTCTTCTAGCTGGCTGGCAATGATGCCCATAACAGTGGGCAGAGATAACAGAAGAATCGTTAAAATATTCATAGTCATTAACTAGAATGTATACTTGTAAAAGAAATTGTATTAGCAAGTACAGTGTATTAGGCATTATAAATATGTGGGTAAAGTAATTATAAAGACAATGGAATTAGAATTTTTTTTTTCTCTTGATGCATTGGATATACATAATAAAGATTGTGATCAATTATTAATTAAAATTTAAATGTGTAAAAACCAACAATAAGAAAACAACTTGATTAAAAAATGAGACAAAGATTTTAACAGAAGACCCACCAAAGAAGATATACACATGAAAAACAAGCACATGAAAAGATATTTCATATCAGGGACATACCAATTAAATTAAAACAGAAATGAGGTATCATCGCACACTCATTTCCTGAGTCTTTTACTCAAGAGTTCATATTTTGAAAGAAGATGAGTTACAGATTAAGTCCTATCATAGTGAGTAGGCATAAGGCTGCTAAACTCAGATGGCCAGGTTCAAATCTTAGTTCTATCACTTACTAGATCTGTGAAGTAGATCGACTTGCTTATATATAATTTCTTTTAGTTCCTCTAAATGCAAAATGAAATTTGAATAGCACGTGACATTCCCAGGCATATAACAAGCACTCGATAAGTGTTATCTATATTTATAGTAATAAAATATGTTTTATGATCTCAAATATATAATATCTTTAATGTTCACATATTAAGTTAAATTTTATTATGCTTAATGTAGCAGGGGAATGGACTACACTCTTCAAAATGTGATTAATGTATATTGGGATAAAAAAGTAATTCCTAGCTGTTTTCCAATTTATTGGACGGTATGAGTTGAAACTGATTCTCAGTAATCTTCAGTTAAGTCTGCATGGTATTTAAAAGGTAGGTAAATATAATTCTTTGGGATTAGGTAAAGAGACATAAATGAACAATGCTTTCTACTTAAAAGCATTACAATATGACAAAATTCAATTTACCTCATCACTCTGTGGATTTTTTTAATAAGAGAAAATGTAAATCAATTTTTTGTCTAAAATAAAAATGCTTTAATAAATGAAATGTGTGAAAAGTTTTGAGGTTTTAAATAGAACATTTTCACAATAAAATCTAGTATCATCATTGGTTTCACACAACAGAAGGTAGTTAAAATATATGCTAATCATGCTTAAAATGGCAATCTTAGAAATTAGTATCAGTTTTTTCCAAATATTTTTTCTAATTATGGATTTTTTTCATGAAGTGCTGATTGTATTTGCTAAATTTTAAAATATAAGTTCATGCAAGAAAATAAGTGTAAAAATATTAAAAATGAATTCATTGCAAAAAGAGCTAATCTACTTTTCTAATGTTGTTTTTAATTTATACTTCATGCCTCCTGAAAATTTTCCATATTTAAACATGATTGAACTAAATTATTTTTCATTCATTATGCCATGAAAGAAAAAAATCCATTAAAATTTTATTTCATGGAAATTTGTAATGCATTTTATCCCCATGCATTTTAAACTTGTACTCGGTTTATTTGGAGAAATATATAAAGTATTTCTATTCCACTTCTGGCTTCACTGTAAATAAGTACTTGACCACTTTGAGCTTCAAAGTTATAGCACATGTTTCTGGAACCAGACTGTAAAAGTTAATAATATACACCATGTGTACCTTAAAAGAATAAGTCAAATTCTCCAATTTGTCCAAATTCTCCAAGTTGTCTGATGGCAAAAGAGCCCTGAACAGCTCCATACTACTACCTTCTGAGTAAATGATGTGACTGTATCACTCATAAAGTTTTATCATTAGGATATATATTTACATTTTTATATACACACATAACACATATAATGTATTCTTAATATATATGTTAGAAATCTCTAATATACAGTTTTGCTTCCAAGTAAGATGTTGAAGCTATTAGCATCTCAGCACTTCTATTGAAGTCTACTTAAAAAGCCAGATAAATTAGAGAAATGATCTTTTTTGAGAGAAGAAAAAGCAAGAATGAGCAAAAACTACAGTAGTGTGAGCCATGGAGTGGTAATCTGAACTCAGCAAGTGATATTGCCCTGGAAATAATTCAAATACTAGACAAGGACAAGAGTCAAAAAACCCAAGATGACACTTCTAGGGACAGAAAAACCAGCAGAACTTTTGAGGGACACATGGCATGGGCAGTAAGTATATAGTCCTGTTACCACTGGGGGCAATCCCAATCCATCATTGACCCAATGGTGCTGAGGGGGCCTCAATTCTTTCTGCTGACTCAGTAAAGAATTACAGATCAGCAAAATTTAGGAAAAGTAAGATTTAGTAAAGTATGTTTCAAGATAGAAACAGGCTACACCAGAGATGGCCACAGCCCCATAGAATTCACAAAATAAACCTTATATGGGTCTTTGATGGGTGATTACAGGGGTTCTGTTAGATGATTGGCACATGAGGTCATTTGGATTGTCATTTGGCTGTTATATAGCTTTCTGCCTACTGCGCATGCGGTTACCCAGAATTCAGTCTGTTATAATTAGATTCATGAACTTCCGGGTATATGTATGATATTATAATGATGGTGTAATGAGGCTAAGGTTAAGGAAGGTCAGTATATGTACTAACTGCACAGGTATTTGTGGCCAGAATAAACCAGCAGTTAGTTTTGTGGTTTTTACTTTCTTTTATTTCAGGATGTAATGGTAACCTTTAATCATAAAATGGGTGTTTCGAGAGGCCCTCTGGGTTGGGCCTTCGTTCTTCCATCATCATATCTACCTATCGGCCTAACAGTCTTTTGTTCTTTCCCCCTAAGATATCTGCTGAAATTTTGGGCTGCACAACTTGAGCAGGAAGCTAAATTCTTAAGTGAGAAAACATTGATATGCAAAACACAGTTATTTGCATTTTTCTGAAACAAAAACTAGAAGGACCATGAAAAACACTCAGGACTCTCATTTGTGAACACTTAAGAGCTAAGGGAAACCCAGAGGTAAAGTAAGCTTTACCAATGCAGCAACCTAGCTGAGAGTAAGCACAGTCCCTAACTAGTAAAAGACAGCAACAACCACTTTACCACACTAGTAGAGGGAAAATTACATTCTCTCTGGAAGAATGTAACATCATTTGGTACCTTTATAATTTTTATATAAAATATACTCTATTCAGTAAAAAAAATCTATTAGACAACATGACCAAAAACCATGACAAAGTCAGGTCCCAAAGAAAAATATTTCCAAAGATTATCCAGAGTTTAGAAATTGGTGAGAATGTCTTTACATAATCTATGATTGGTATATTCAACACAATAAACAAAAAGATAGAAAAACAGTTGGAAAATGACTATTTTGCCATAGAATTAGAATGTGTAAGAAAAATTTATATACAAGCACTGAAAATGAAAAATTATATATTTGTAATGAACAATCTAATAATAGGTTTCATAGCAAAATAGACACCACTAAAATCACAAATAACTAACTAGAAGATACATCAATATCAATTATATAAATTGAAGCATAGAGAGGTCAATGAAAAATACACAAAACTGTGTCACACACTTGTAGGACACAGAAATTCGAACATACATGTATCTGTATGTTGAAAGACAGTAACAAGCAGATTCAGGATGTTCTGTAAATTGAAAATGAGGGGAGGAGGCAAAGGAGGTAGAGGTTGGGGTGGAGGAAGAAGAGAGGGCAAAAGAAAGGAAGAAGGAAAAACATAAAAATAGCAACAATAAGATAACTATCTGACTTCTTAGTAGAAATAATAGAAGCTATGGACAATGGAATGATATACTCAAAGTGCTGAAATATAATAATTATTAAACTACAATTCCATACCCAATGAAAGCAGTCTTAAAAGTAATTACACAGTAAATAAATTCTCACACAAACAGAAAATTTACTGTAAGAAAGAAATGAAGAATGACACAGATGTAGCTACATAGGTAAATAAAATGTATATTTAATAAACAAAGCAATAATATTAATGCATTAAAATATAACTCTCTTGATGAGAAAATTCCAGAAATCTGTCTCCCTACCTAGACAACAATTGCACTGGCATAATCTGTCTATTTTGAAACTCTGGAGACTACTGAAGGCTTACAACTTCCAGGTCAAGGTTGGATGGTAAATTGTGGTTAATTTTCATAAATTTCAGATTTCAGAACAATCGCAACAACCCATCCCTCACCCTTCAGCCCTATGGCAGCCACCTGTGCACACGTTCCTGGAGAAGTTTGCACAAAGTTTGCAGAAGCCAAAGTGGGCAAAAAGGACCCTGTCCTCCAAATATTTGGGGTATATGCTGTGATCTCTGATTGCTGCTTCTGATCACAGAGGTACAGACACAGACATGGTCAGTCATGCTTGTTACACCTCCATCCATGTTTTAAGCCCCTCCTTCTATGGCTGAAATGGCTTTAAGAGCATTTAAAGGCCTGGCACCTTTTGTTGCATTCCCTCAATTTTTCTTATTTTCCCCTCTTGGTAGTTAGATATCGAAGACTAGGGCATTAAAAAGCAATAGTATACTAAGGGGAAAATAGACACAAATCATACATGCCCAGAGGAAGGTGCAGGCTCACAGAAAACCTGAAAAGACCTTAAGATTATGCCTCAGACTGATCTTCAGTACAGAGACAGCCTGCAATCATCAAAAAGGCAAAACAACAAAAACCCAGCAAAACCTAGGGAAGGGAGACACTTTGATTGCCACATGATTTAATTCAAATGTCCAGTTTTCAACCAAAACATAACAATATATATAAGAAACAAGAAAGCATAGCCCATTTAAAAAAAAAAAAAATTAATAGAAACTGTTCCTAGATAAGACCTGATGGTAGTAGATCTACTAGACAAAGACTTTAAAATAACTATCTTAAAGATATTCAAAGAGCTAAAGAAAGATGTGGAAAAAATCAAGGAAACCATGTATGAATAAAATGGAAACATTAATAATCAAAGAGAAAAGATTTTTAAAAATCTGGAGCTGAAAGTACAATAGAAATAAAAAATTTAATAAAGATATCCAAATCCAGATTTGAACAGAGGAAAGTATCAGTGAACATAAAAATGGAACAATGGTAAAGTAATAATTTATCAAGTCTAAAGAAAAAAAAAGAAAAAGATTGAAGAAATGTGGACAGAGCCTAAGTTACTGGTGGGACACCATCAAGTTGATAAATACGAATATTTTGAAATTCCCAATGTGGAAGATAGGGGCAAAGAATATTTGAAAAGGTAGTAGTTGCTAACTCAAATTCAATAAAAACATGAATATAAACATTTGGGTGTTTCTGTGAGAGTGTTTTTGGAAGAGAACATTTTAATTGATTGAGTAAAGCAGAGTGGCCTCTATGATATGTATGGCTGAGTTTCATCCAATCATTTTAAGGCCAGAATAGAATAAAAGTTTGACTCTCCCCTCAAGGATGAGAGAATTCTTTTGCCTGATAGCTTTCCAACTGGTCATTGCTTCCTCCTGATTCTAAAACAGCCTGCTGGCCTTTGGATAGGAACTAGAACAGTAATGCTACAGATTTGGGGCTTGTCAGTCTCCATAATAGAATGAACCAATTTCTCACTATATATTCTATTTGGTTATGTTTCTCTGGAGAACCCTGACCCCAAAACATTGGCGTGAATGAGTCATCCTTTTGAATGTTGTGGAGAGTATAAGTACCAGCATTCAATCAGGTTTTCAATATCAGAATCAGAAGTACATAATTATTTTCTTTGCTTTCAGAAAAATTTGATAATGCTTAACTCATTATTTTAATATTACACATCGTTGTCTGCTTCTTCCAGCAGTAAAACCACCCATGATTTCCTTTAAACTCTCAAATATTCATTTCACTCTTTCTGTGTTCTATTGGGAGCTCATGGTATCTTGCTTTAAAATTGCAGTTAAATCTGTAAATATAGCATAGAAAAATACTTCTAGGGTAAAATCAAGATTACCACATGAATTTTTTGAAACATGAAAATAGGTTATGAGTACAACAGACTGAAGAGTCATAGGAAAATATTTACTTTTTATCTTAATTTTGGTTTATGCAAACATGGAATGTATTTCAAATATTTTTTCAATGTGATATTTTTTGTCTAGAAATGCTATGAGAGAACTGGTGATTTTTTTTTTTGCCTGAAACTGGAATAATAAATATTATATTTTATAATGTTTTTAGGTGAAAATGACATTAAAATTTTCATTTAAAGCATGGTACAACAATTCAAATTCTGTTAATGTGAAAAAATTTTAGGTGAATAATCATCATGTTAAATACACATAAGTTTATAGAAAAAGATGTATAAAGATGAAAAGTAAAAGAAGAAAGGGGGTAAATGGAATTGAAATGTTTCAATATTCTAACATTATCAGAGAGTGTTAAAGTAATAATTTAATACTGCAATTAGTAATAGGAACATATAATAATATATAAGATAATTGCTAAATTAATAATAAAATAATTCATAATTAATAATAGAAGAGAAAATGGATTGGTAAAAATATTTGATTAATCCAAAAGGCAGCAAGAAAAGAAAAATAAAAGTAAAAGAATAGAAAGCAAATAGCAGTATGATAAGTGTAAAACTAAATATATTAATACCTTAAATGAATAGATAAAAATCTTCCAAATAAAAAAAAATTATGCTGTTAATCTCAACTTCCTGTTAGGAATCCTCATTCCTCTTTCTGTAACTTGGCACTTGGGTATCTAGAGACTCAGTATTACTCTGTGGGTATCAAAGAAGCTTTTTCCATTTGTAGCATTCCATTTTAGTCATCCCTCTCTAATAGTCTTCCTATAAGCCCAAATTCTGAGGTTCTATCAATTCATAAAGGACATATAAGCAAGGAAAAAAGGTTTAAGTAAGTAGCAACTTCTTCATACTGAAAGACAAAAAAATTATTAAAATTAATTAATATTCTTTCATTGTAAAGCTATGTGCTCATCAAGAACAAATAAAGATGACTTTCTATAGCCCTATACAATATCCTATTCTCAACAGTCAGAAATTTGTATCAATTCTGAGACACTTGGCCTTAGGGAAGAATTGACCTATTTCTCATGTCTCAGGACATGAAAAAAGGAAGGAAAATGTCTGGTGATTTGAAGACAACCCCAAAGAGATTTTGATTTTGAAGATCTGGAAGTCACAAATTAATCACCTGTAACTTAAATAATACATATAGGCTTTTTTCCCCACTAATTGCTTTTATTATTTATTTATGTATTTGATTTTGAAATAGATAACACTTCTTAAACATTTGGATTTATCTCATAAAACCTTTTGATAACTGCCTTCTCTTGAAAAATTCTGAATATCCAGCAATGCTAAGCCAGTATTCTTTAGCAGGCCATGTTGTTTGCCATCAGCCACAACCTTCACGACTGCCTGAGTTCTCTTATGAGACCAGCCAAGTATACACTATAACTTATCATTTTTATCACAATGTTCTGTGTCTTAAAGTTAAGTTTAGTATTATGTAAAGTACTTTTTCTTTTTATATATGACTACAAAATATAAAAAAAAAATAAAATTTAGACCAACAGTAGCACAGATTCAAGAATAATCCAGTGAACTTTTAAGATAAATTTTACTTAATTATAAGTACTTGAGTTTGTTAAGATCTAGCTACTTTGGTTTTTATGAATATTTTAAAAAGCCTAATAATTTGGGTATTGATTCTTTTGTGTTTATATTTATATGATCATATTTCCTACAAGTAGGCAATCTTTGTACATTTTCCTTTTCATACTACATCATGACTATCATTTTAATGATAAATAAATACATTTGATTGATTATTGACCAGTCTGTGAATGTTTTTAAAGGAGTATAGTGAAAGGAATGAAGGCTTTACCTCTTTGGATAAATCATGTCTTAGGTAAGATGGTTAATTTAATAAAAATATCAATTTTTTAAAATTTAACATTATCTCTGAGATAAGACAGCAAATAGATACAAGGAATTGGTCATGGTGACCATCTGTTATTTAAAATACTGCAAAAACAACCACGGATTGGATAAGAGTAGAATCAGGAAAGTTTAGGTCCTCATAGTCTTGGTTAAAGTTTTTATAAAATAGGTGAATTCTTTAGTAAACACTAGAGGTGTATTACTGACGATTCCAGAAAAATGCAAAGGATTCGATTTTATTCAGAAAAATGAAGACATGCAAGATTCTTACATCTGAAATGCGAAAGAAGAAATATGTTTGTCTTAATAAAATCTGTAATTGTTTTCAACCAGGTAAATATATACTCTCTACATAATTACTAAACATTCAAAAGTACATTTGAATGTCAATGATTAATATGAGAATTCATCTGATTATAAAAAACTCTGAAGTTAATTGCAAACACTTATTTTCAATAGCTTATTTTTGTTGAAATAAAAACTGGTAAGGAGAGACTTGTACTGTGACACAATTATGCAGGTGATTATGACTCTATAAGACTATGGCTCTAAATAGTAATTCTGTTTCCGTTCTATATAGTCCAGGAAACTGGGATCCTAGAAATTCACTTTTTAAATTGTTTAGTGAAAAGGAGAAATCTTTGTAAGGAACTATATTACTTAGTCAATAAATATCTGTATCTGAGCATCTCTATTGAATTTTAAAGCTATAGCTTGAACTAAAAGGTTTAATGGAATGGCAAAACAACTATTTGACTCAAAGCAATTGAAGAAGTTTTCAAATGAAAATTTATTGCAATACTAATTTGCTTAAAATATTATGTGAAAGAGGCCAAAATTCAAACTGTCATTAAATTAAGACCTTTATTCATAGAAATGGTAAGGTTGACAAGCTGAAAAGTAAAGCAGAAACATGTTTTACAGGTCTGTTTTTAATGATGAAACAGAATTCTCATTTGTTATAAGTTAGGATGAATAAAGCTTTCTCTCAATAAAATTAGCAGTTCAAATTTGGTACATAAGACTATGTACTGTTAGTATTTCCTTGTATCTATCATGATTCCATACTCTTTCTTTACTTTTTTCTCTAACTGGATGTGATGATGTCCACATGCTAATAAAAACATAAATCTAAATTTACTATACCATTTATCTGAATAATTAAAGTAGTTGTTTGGTCATACTTAAGTTTTATATGTGTATATTTGTATAGGTAAATCATCCAAGGATCTTTATAAATACTGTCAGTAAGAATTAAAAATTTGTAAAAATGTGGATTTTTTCTTAATATGTCTATATACTTTTTATTTATTATTATTTTTTCTTTTATTTAAAATTTTTTTTCAATTACAGTTGACATTCGATATTATATTAGTTTCAGGTGTGCAGCAGAGGGAGGTAGACATTTATATAATTTACTTTTTATTATCTCATTAAGTAGTTTTGCTTGGATTTAGTCAAGGGAATAAACATTACACTTATTCCCTTTGAAAACCATATTTCCTTTTATAACAGTATACTATAACAGTGCATCATGTAACATACATATAAGTTACATAACATACATTACATTACAGAACATTACACCATAACAGTACTTCACTTATAATACCAGTCATTTTTTTCAGTTAAAATTTATAGTTTAAAGAATTCTTTACCACCACCCAGCCCAGTCTCCCCCGCAGTTCACCCTTTTAGGCATATCTTTAAAAATAGCATACCTTCATCTTTTCAATATCACTTAATGAGCTATTTGTATGAGTAAATAAAAGTTGTACTTCAGAGAAAGTGTTCTTTGTGAGCCTAACACGTGTTTTGGGAGGAAGCTGCATGATTTCCTTCTCTGGACATTTAAATAATGAGATAAATTATCCAGTTTCTGAGTGATTGGTATATTTCTGCCCAAGGGCAAGAAAATGAACTTTATGCTTTTAAACTTCAGATAATTCTAGCAATTTTAACTTTTGAAAAAATACAATCAACTGCATTCATTAAATCAATAGTTATGCAATAGCCTGCGGCATTCCATGCTAATTAGTCATTTTAAAGGGCTTGCTCTCTGAAAGAAGCAGATGTATTTTCACATTCGTTCAATTAATTGCTTTCATGATTTTGTTCCTTCTACTCCTTCCCCCGTCCCCTTCCTTCCCTTCATCAATTTCTCAATACCTCCCTCCAGACTTTTATCCTTTTATTCCTTTTTCTTTTTCTTCCTTCCTTCCCTCCTTCCTTTTCTTTTCTTTCTCTCTGATTCTTTTTCTTTTCTTTCTTTTCTTTCTTTCTTTCTTTCTTTCTTTCTTTCTTTCTTTCTTTC
>NW_011888786.1:14498061-14511182 GCF_000151845.1 Pteropus vampyrus | reverse complement strand
TCATATTGAATTAATTACATTAAAGTTTCATTAATTTAAAACATAATTTGAATATTTTAGAATGTTTTGAAAATATCTAAATGGAATTTGAAATATCTAATTATACTTTCAATGCGTCTTTCACATTTAAATCTAGTTAAGGGAAGATTTTAAAATTTCAGGTATCTTGTGTAAATCTTGGATTGATGAGATTCTTAAAAATGACTTTAAGCATTGCATACAGGAAATAAAGGTATTCATATTAAGCGTGGTGGTAGAAAAAATATGTATGTATATCTTTTGGGATTACGGATTACCATCCAACTTAAACTGAGATAAGGTAATTGTCACTTAGGCTTATCTTACCCGATGTTTAAATAAAACTGTGTTTATTCCCCTGTTTAGGAGGTCAAACACCCATTTCAGAATTTCTGTAGATCCTTATGTGCTTATATTTTTATGTTCACTTTCTGAATTAGGTTACTGTGTGTAATTTCATCTCAACACTCAAGATTATAATTTTTTTCTCTTCCTCATTTTAACTCAAAAAGCATCATCTATTTGCTTCTTCTCACTTATTAATCTATTTCCCCCCAAAACTCACTGTTGTGGTCATTATAGAAATAATTCACCACCCCAAATTATCAAGACTGATAATCACATACACGCACACTCCCCAAGAAAGTATGAAAATGTTTATTTATCATATGACAAGGCTTTCTGGGGAGGCGAGGGAAGGCTACCAAGTAAGTCTGAAAATGACTTGAGAGTTCAGGGAGGGCAAGGTTTTATTGTGGCTATGAGATAGGTCCTAGATGAGTGTCCCTGTAGGGATTACATGGTTTAAATTTATCAAATCCAAGTTTATAAAAATGTTATACCTATGTTTTCTACTAAAAGTATTTGATCCATTTTGAGTTAATTTTGTATATTGTGTGAAGTAGGGGTTAAACTTCATGTTTTTGCATGTGGAAGTGGTGTTGTTTTGCCATTTGTTGAAAATACTATCCTTTCTCCATTTGATCGTCTCAAAAATCAATTCACCTTAAATATAGGCACATATTTGTGAACTTGCAATTCCATTTATTGGTTTTATGCCAGTACCACATAGTTTTGATTACTGTTCCTTTGTAGTAAGTTTTGAAATTAGAAAGTATGAGTCCTTCAAAACTCCCTTGAGTTTTCAAATGAATTTTAGAATTGGTTTGTCAATTTTTACCAAAAAAAAAAAAAAAAAAAGTATTCTAGGATTCTGATAGAAATTGAATTGAATCAGTAGATTGCTTAGGGGAGTATTGCCATATTAACCATATTAAATAGTCTTATCTATAATTATGGGATTTCTTTCTACTTATATAGATCTTCCTTAATTTTTCTCAATATTTTTAGTTTTCAGAGTATAAGTTTTATACTTTTTCCTAATTTATTCATAACCATTTTATTCTTTTTGATACTATTATACATGGGAATGTTTCCTTAATTTCATTTTCAGATTATTCATTAAAAGTATATAGAAATACAATTGATTTTTATATGTTGATTCTGTATCTTGCAAACTAGTTGATCTCATTTTTAAGTTCTAATAATAGTTTTTAGTTACTTCCTTAGGATTATCTACAAATGAGATCATGTCATCTGTAAATAAATGTATTATTTACTTCTTCCCTTACAATTTGGATATATTTTATTTCATTTTCTTACCTAGTTGTCCCGACTAAAACTTCTAATACAATTTTAAATAGTAGTGGCAAGAGTAGATATAACTTCTTGTTCCTGATCTTAGGGTTTCTTAGTTCATTTGAGTTGCTTTAACAAAAATTTAATAAACTGGGTGGCTTATAAACAACACAGATTCAGTGTCTAATGAAGGTCTGCTTTCTTGTTCATAGAAGGCTGTCTTTTCATTGAATCCTCACATGGCAGAAGGAGCAAAGGATCTTTCGGGGGGTCTCTTTTGTAAATAAATTAATCCCATTCATGAGGGCTCCTCCCTCATGACCTAATCATGTCCCAAAGGTCCCACCTCCAAATATCATCAAACTGGGGATTAGATTTCAACATACAAATTTGGGAGGAACATAAACATTCAGTATATAGCATGCTATCACTGCCCCCCCCCCCCCAAAATTCATGTCTGTCAGTCCATTATGGCTTCTACAACAAAATACCATAGGCTGGGTAGCTTATAAACAATGCTGGAAGTCTGAGATCAGGTAGCTAGCATGGTCAGGGGGAAGTCTGAAATCAGGTAGCTAGTCACAGATTTATTATTATATCTTCAAATGATGAAAAGAGCTAGGGAGCTCTTTGGAATCTCTTTTCCCTGTCCCATTCAGGAGGACTCCACTCCCCTGACCTAATTACCTTCCAAAGGCCCCGTCTACTAATACCATCACCTTTGGAAGTTAGGATTTCAAAATATGAATATTAATTGGGGGATGTGTAACAAACATTTAGACCATAGTATTGTCCTTCTCACATGCAAGATATATTAATTTCATCTGAATAGACCCAAAGTCTTAACTTTGGGTTAAACATCAACTCAAAAGACTAAAGTCTCATCTAAAAGTCATCTAAATCAGACATGGATGAGACTCGAAGTATGATTCTTCCTTAGGCAAAACGCCTCTTTTGCTGTGAACCTGTGAAACCAAACAAATGTGCTTCCAAAATACATTGTCGGGATAGGTGTAAGGTAGACATTCCCATCCCAAAAGAGAGATAGAAAAGAAGAAAGGAGTGACAGGTCCCAGATAAGTCCAAAATCTAATGGGGTCAATAATATTAAATTGTAAGGCTCAAGAATAATCTATAGGTTACAATATGATATTCCCAGAGAATGATTCACATGCACTTGAGAAGAATGCATATTGTATTGTTATTATATTGAATCTTCTACAAATTTTTGTTAGGTCTAGTTGGTTTATAGAGTTGCTCAAATCTTCTATTTTTTTGTTGATATTCTGACTTGTTATTCTAAACTTTCTTGAAAGTGGGGTATTTAAGTCTCAAAAAATATTACTGATTTATTTCTTTCTTCATTTCTGGAAGTTTTCACTTCAGATATTTTGGTGTCCAGTCATCAGGTACATAGGTTTATAATTGTTAGATCATCCTGATGGAATATTCTAAAATACTCCTCTTTGTACCTTTTTTCTTTAAAAATCTATTTTGTTTAATATTAGTATAGATGATCCTTGACTTATGATAGTTCAACTTAAATTATTTGATTTTACCATGGTATGAAAGTGATACACAGTCTGTAGAAACAGTACTTCAAATTTTGAATTTTGATCTCTTCCTTGGCTAGCAATATGTGGTACAATACTTTCTCATGATGCTGGGCAGAGGCATTAAGCCACAGCTTCTAGTCAGCCACAGGATCACCAGGGAAAACAACTGATATTCCACAGTATATCCATTGTATTAGATGATTTTGTCCACCTGTAGGCTAATGTAAGTGTTCTGAGCAGGTTGAAAGTAGGCTAATTCCTTCTTCTGGCAGTTCAAATCTATTACTGAGAGTCTTTAATAAAATTTTCACTTCATTTATTGTACTTTTCCACTTCAGAATTTCCACTTAGTTTTCTTTTTATAATTTCTCTTTATTGATATTTTCTTTTTGATGAGGCATTGCCACCGTACCACCTTTCCTTCTTTAAACATGTTTTCTTTAGTTCCTGAACATATGTTACTTCAAATTCTTTGTTAAATTCAACATTTGATTTCTCTCATAGTAAATTTCTGTTGCCTACTTTTTTTTTTCTTCTTGTATATGATTCATACTTTCCTGCTTATTTGCATGTCACAGTATTAATGGAAACTGGACATTTTTGATATTGTAGCAAATCAGGGTACTGGGCCTTCCTGCACTGTGCTGGAGCTTGTTATTGTTGTTTGTTTGTTTATTAATTGGTTGGGTTATTTTATTGACGTATATTTCCTCTGTAGTATGAAATCTCTGATAATTGCTCTCAGAGCTGCAGTTTGGGCATGTGCATAGTCACTCTGGAGTGACAGTGGTTTTAGCAGGGCTCACTTGTTCTCCTTCCCCGATTATATCCAGATGATAAACGCCACTAATGTGACTCTTCTATCATTTCAAACAAGGCTCAAGGTCTTAAATTGCTTCACAGACTGATCCCATTAAGTTTGGGCTCCTTTGCAAGGATAGTTATTGATATTAGTGTTTGAGATTTTTTCTGACTCTAGAAAGGCTTTTCTTAGTTGTTTCTTTCCTTGATTTTCTCTAATAAATTAGCTGGCCTGAGGCTCAACTTATATCTTTAATGAAGTGCCAGTTTCTCATTTGCTTTTTACCATATCTTCACTGTTTTTGAGAATACTCTTATACTTGAACTTCCCCAAACTCTTCCCTTGGGAAGAGCTTTGGAGCTCTGTGTTGTATGGCCTGCCTCTCCTTCTGGATAAAAACCTCTGAGCCTTAGCTTTGGTGCTTGGGTTGGAGACAGTAATATGGTTCTCTCTGACACTCCTGCCCTGGGGGCTGGACACTGGAAAGTTGTGTGTGAAGGCGTAGCCTCTGGTATTCTCAGTTTGCTTCTCCTGGTATGAAAATTTTGACTTAAAAACAAGCCAGATTGAAAGCAATCAAGGCTCAGTGTGCTACATTCAAGGTAGAGTCTCTGTCCCATGAGTGTAGCTGGTAGAAAAACGTGAGCTTCTTCATCCTGTTCATACTTGCTAGGAGCTTAACCACAGAACAATTAGCGGGGACCAGGGGTGGCTGTTGGATGAGAAATTCTGATGCCTTCTCACTCCAGTAATATATTATATGCCTCGACTGGGACTTAGAAGTTCTGTTTTTTTGACTGCACATGTCTTGTGTTTTGAGTATTTGTTAAGACAGGCTGAGAGAGGGACAGGTAAACATGGATCATGGTTCAAATATAAGACTCTCACTCTTCTTACTAAATTTTGGTAGATTTTTTTGAATAAATGTTTCTTCATTTTCTATATGCTTTTATGACCATTTCAAGAAATTAGATGGCTGGCTGTTTCAAAATTTTTACCAGTTTCATGGAGGAACAGATTCACAGTGTTCTCTACATTGCCATTCCAGAAGTGGAATTTCTATATTTATTTTTTATGCAGAGAAATTTGGGGGCAAGGTGGGGGTGTTTGCTTGCTTCCTCCTTCCAAATCATGCCTTCAGGTCTTACCTTCCATAGAAGATTGGTTTCTTAAGGTATTTCCTTCTCCAAGAGAACTCTCTGCTAGACATTCAGATAAATTTTTCTATGTTCTACATTTTTTAATTTAAAACATTGCTCCATTTTGAAAACTAAAGAGTACAAAGATCAACATAAAACTCTCATGTTCATTTTATCAAGAATTATCTTTTAGTTCAGAAAGAACTAAATAACTGGATTAGAGAATCTACTTAGATAAAAGTACATGACTTATTTTGGTTTTCTGCCACTTTCATCATTTGACTTTCATGTACATATTACTGCTATTTGCCACCTTATAAGATCAGTCATTCATATTTTTATATTATTAATGAAATTATTTATGTATGAATTTAATGAATTTTGCTTTAATGTATAGGGTGTGAATTCACAATCATAATTCTTAACAAAGTGCAAAATTACTTTGGAGCATATATTTTTCTTTCAAGCAAAATTCCAAAGTGCTCATTAGTCTCTCCTAAAGCCATAGCATATGGAAAACATTCTTTTTTACTTATTAATAAATGTAAAATGACCCAGAACACAGCAAAAATTAATTGGATATAAAGCCAATTTAAAAAATAAGACAACTTTATAAAAATATAGTATTCTTAGTTATATGTAAAACCCCAAATTGCTAACTTGACCTTTTTTCCCTGATTTATATCCAGACTTAAAACCTTAATTTCTACTCCCTAAGCAAAGGATATAACTCTGGCCAAAAATATGAGATAATTAAATTGCTTCTGACATCCAACTCTCATGATAGTAGGAGCCATTTCTCTGAGAAAACAACTTGAAAATATTCTTGTAAATGTTATTTTTTGCATGTAGGTGTAGGGTTTAATTTTCAAAACATGTTCTCACACATCAAAGGTAGGTATTTTACTTGTTGTCCTGTAAGATTTTGTCCTTAGATGCTGTACTATATGCTAATATTTATACATGTTGAATGTATTTAACTTTCATTTAACTCATATAGCCAATATGTTTATGTTTAATCATAGATTCTGCACTAATTCTGATGCATTTTGGTAGTAAGTATGCTGAAAAGAAAAGATAATGTCAAAATAAGACAAATAGAGGATAAAAAGAAATAAGTAGCACCAGGCACCATGGAAAGCAGTGTTATACTGTAGTTTGTCAAGCTCTTATGAACTAAGAACCAGCAAAATCAATTGACAAGACAGGAAACAGTCAGGAGAGTGAGAAGTAAGTGGGTGCTTTTGTTTGTTTATTTGTTTGTTATTATTGTTTTGTTTTCAGGAAGGAATACTGTACTCATAGGCAGTATACCAAGAGTATACGTAAGTTCTAGGGAAAGAGTCAGAAAGAAGTAGATGGACTATCCTGACTCTGGATATAGGATAGGTATTTATTATTTTGAGGGTTCTGAAAGTAACTCTTATGAAGCAAAAAAGTAAGATTTATGAGAACTGAAGTCTACGATAGTGCTAAGGAACAATATACAAACTTCCACTAGGTAGCAAGCAAGACTAAGAGGCTTCTAGACTTTCAGATGTTGTGATAAATGCAGTATGAGAAATTGTATCATCGCATACGCATAGTTGAATGTTTTCTTCTTTAAAGTAGTTGTCGTGTGAACCAATATAGTACTTTTTTTCAAAAGTGAGCAGAATATTTTTGAATATATTTCTATGGAATTTCCTGCTTCTCTTGGGACACAGTTTTAGGATACAGATTTACCTCACTTTTTTTTTCACCTCGCTTTTTTAGTAAGCTTTTCTTTTTAAGTCGTAAACAACACAGTGATACATTTAAGGTGTGTGACTTAAGGTTGAATCGTGTGTAATAAAATGACTTTATACTTTTTAAGGTCTTAATTGGGGCATAAGAGTATGAGTCATGACACTAATATACTGTGCCTATTATACAACTGTAGAAGAATAATGCCCAAACATATTTAATAATAGAACATGATGAATGTCAAAAGAGGAAAAAAAAAGATATGATAATTTCCAAGATTTCTAATCTGGAGAGTAATATAGATCATTACTCTAATATTGTAAAACAAAAATCTAAAGTCATTTCCTTGCTCGCCATCTTTCCAAAGGTTTTCCATTGTCCCTAAGAGAAATTCCAAAATTCTTAAAGTTATATTAAATGCTTTTATCATATGGCCTCTGCCTCCCTCTCCAGTCACCTGCCCTTATTGGTCTACATGGCCCAGATACAGTATACCTCTAAGATGTTCTATATTCTCTTTCCTCAGGGCTTTATTCATGTATTTGTTAAACTGAATTAAAACTGGATTTTATTATGTCTATACAGTGCATTACAAATATCTTCTGCTCAATGACATTTTCCTTAATTCCCATAAACAGAAATTATTTCTTTCTAATTTCTTTCTAATGTTAGTTTGAGCTTCTCTCATGCAATATGCTATTTTTTCAATAAGGAATAGTGAAATGTTTTTAATAATAAGCAAAAGAACTTTATAGTATTTTTAAATGCATGCATGTGTCAAATACTTTAATTATTTCATTTAATTTTCCATAAAAGCCCAGAATATAGGAATATCATCCATGATTTTCATATTGATTGTCAGAGAACAGTTATTAAATGGCACTCAGATTTGCATAATGCCACATTTCTCTTTCTTTCCCCTTCATGACAAGTCTGCCAAATTGTGGAGGAAGAAAACATTTTAAATCGCTATTATTTCTTCTATCTACTGTTGCATAATAAACTGTTTACACTCAGTGGCATAAATCGACAACCATTTTATTATGCTTACAAATTTTGTAGATCAAGGATTTGAACATGGCAGTGACTTTATTTTGATTTGCAATATCTGGGGCCCCTGCAAAGTCCTGGATGACTAGGGATGAGTTGAATATTGGGAAAGAGAATCATCTGGAGGCTTCTTCACTTACATATTTGGCATCTGGGCTGGGATGACTCAAAGGCTGACCTCAAAATTGTTGACCAAGAGTGTCTAAATATGGCCTCTCCTTGTAGCTTGGGCTTCCTCACAGCATGGAAGCATAAAGCTTGTTCAGCTTCCTATCTCACAGCTAAAGCTCCCAGAGTGAGTGTTCTGGTAAGTAGTATATGGCGTTTTATGACCTACCTCTGAATTCACATAAATTAATTTGGCCATGCTTTATTGGTTGAAACAATCACAAGCAGGTCTGAGTTCACAGGAAGAGGCATGGTATCTACCTCTTGATGTGAGAACTTTCAAAGTATTTGTGGCCATATATAAAAACTGCCATAGGTATCTTCTCTTCTAAAGAAACACCAAAATTATTGTCAGCAGCAGAAACAGGATTTGAACACAACTTGTTAATGCAACATATTCATTTTTTTTTCTTCTTCTTTTCTTTTTATTTTTTTCAGGAAGGGTTGAAGGGTTAGGGTTTTTGTTTTCCCTTTCAATTCCCTGTCATATATAACCTATGTTTTTTTGTCAATCAATAGGATAAAGTACCAAGGAAACTCAAAAATTAATTTTTAGAAACCAAAAATAAATTATGTATGTTTTTATGTCTAAGGTTTTGATAAGACATTCAAATACAAGATTTTGAGCAATTATTTTGAAAAAATTAAGTCTTCTAACTTTACAAAAGGAAACAATATAATTTTCTAATGATCACTCCTTAAATTTTCTCCTTAGTCTGTTCTCACGAAAGATGTAGTCATCTCTAAGATTACTCTGAATTTCAGAGAAAAAAATGCAAAAAGAAAGAGTTTTGGGAAATGGATGGTAGAGCAATCTTAAATTTAATTACTATAAAATATAGATGCCTCATTACTTGAAAAAATGAGGACGTGGTTCAAATTTCTAATTTCTTTGGTGCACTGGTAATAAGAAGATAAATGATTTTAAATATGGCATATTCAGAATGCTCTTGTAGGAATAGTATATATAAAGATGTTATATGTTCACTAGTTTCTTGATTCAGAAAAATAAAACTAGAGCGGGCTGAAGTTGGGTAACTAGTATTTTTAATCCTTTTAATATACTCTAAAAACAATTTCTGTTGAAAATCAGAGTTTTAATACTGCATTAGATTTTAGTGATACTTTAAACATTTAAGGACTTGAATCTCCTTAAGTAAACTGTAATTTAATACTACTTTAGTTATACTCAGTAGTGTAGTTATGCCTTGATTACAGTCATTATAAAGAAAATATAATCTCATCCTGATGCTCTCCTTCACATTTCTGTGGGTTAAGGATCAGTTGATTTTATTATGATTACCTTCAAGAGAAGGAGTATCACCTACATGGACCTACATTATAGTCTAAGCAATAGCTAGGAGTTTTATTTGCATGTTTATTATCTTTCAGAGTATAACAATATAATAAAATGATTTTAAAATTCTAACAGTAATTTTTTTTCCTGTTGACAATAGTGTCATCCCTTGGAGCTAACTCTACTGAACTTATAGAAAAGATACTTCTATTTAGTTATTAGAAAGTACATATAAATTATTTTTCTTTCTGAAATTTTGTGATTAGCAATGACCTCTTACTGATTTGGTGAGAGTCTAGATATTTTTACCTTAAATTGGAATTTAAAAAATTAACTAAAGAATGTTAATTGTATATTTACCAGATCTTTTCTATTACAATTGCTATGACTATATCTGGTATTTTCATGCAAGGAAATATTTAAAAGTCAGTTTAGGGTAAAACAGCCTTTTCCAGAACTATCATTGTATCTTTGTGTTTCACTGCTTCCTCTTCTCTCTTCTAGGTCATATCTCCGGGTTTCTATGCCAGTTCTTCATATTTCTTTCTTCTGCTGCTGTCTTTGGAAATGTGTTCTGACTGTCTCACTGACCTCTGTTTCCAGCAAGCTCTTTTTATCCCTGAAAAGCCATTCTTGATTTCATGTCTACTCAGACAATTCTAAGACACTAGCATATACTAGTTTCCCCTATTTAACTTCACCAACTTTAAGAAACACAGCTCCTCCTCCTGTTTCCATCTCTCCATAAGGATACGGACTTAAGACTTTTAAAAACTAAGGGCAACCAGACTAAGAGTAAAAAACTACAGTGCACAATGATTGTGAGCAAGATAACATGGTCAAAATAAACAACTTTCACAATACAATGTGTCATGTGAGTACCCAAAAGTCACGTTACTAGTAATTTCTCTACTTGATAGAGAAAAGTTATAGAAGAAAATCAAACAGCTTCATTTCATGATTTCTTGTATGTCATCATAAATATAAAGTCCTTCGTTTCTGTTAACTAGGAAACCAATGATGATGCTGCTTACTGAAAACCATCTGTCCATGTTCATCTATATCAACAAATTCTAGCCAATTTGCATTAGCACAAGCTGTTATTTCTGTCTTTGTCAATGCTTAACAATGTCAGGTGATTTTACCTCTTCTCAGGCAGCATAATATCTGAAATTCTCAATGACATTTCTGATTTTCTGGGAATATAATATTTTTATTTTTCATAGTGTCAAAAATACATTACAAATTCTGTGATTAAATTCATAAATTAGTAAAATATGTGCACTAAAATTGTTTAAATTTCATATGTGAATAATTTTTATGATGGTAATCCAATAATCTAAAATATTTATATTTCAATTAATGTTTTACTTAATACTTTGCATTCCTTCATTTTAATCAATCAAAGAGATATTACCTGTCCAAAGGAAGCTTAGCCATGTATTATACATTTGGAGACCACATAAAAGAATTCACTAAGCAATGATTTTTAGATGTTAAAAAGGGACATTAAAAAAATAAAAATAATTGAATATTCAAAATGAAAAATTTAAAATTCCTCAGTCAGATATTTCAAGATTGGGATTGGAATACTGGAAGATATTTGAATAAAAAGTATCTATAAGGCTACTAGGCTGAAATTACAATTTAAAGAAAAAAATATTGTGTTGAATAAAAAATAAGACTTACTTCCCCCCTGCCCCGCCTAAAAAGTAAGGTTTTAAATCAGGGATTAAAAGTGTAGAACCACATAATTTATTTTTTAAATTTAAAAATCTGTTGAAACTTATCTTTTTCTAGTTGATGAGAGTTTGATTCTAAAAAGAAAGCTTAGGCTACAAAGCAGAAAAATAAAACATCAGATTTCTTATATTTCTTCAAACAGAATTTACTTCTGTGACTTGTATAATTTGGGTTATAGTTATATACAGATATATTTTGATACCTCAAAGCATCTAAAAAATTATGTAAATGGAAATCATTTTAAACAAAATTTTAATAACTAGGTCTTTATATTTACTAGCAAGTTTGAATATATTTCACTGAGTATCTGAAAGCTAGTTTTCTATATTTTTATTCCATGGATCATGCAGAAATTCATGCTAGACAATGAAAGGAGATTTCATTTTCTTGCTCTCCTTTGACTTACAACCATTTTCTTCAGTGCTTAATTCTACCTTTGCTATAAGGATTAGAAACATGGAGAATTACAAGAATTATGAGATACCCTTTCCTAACCTCCAGTTTGCCAATATATTCACCTCAACACTCTCTTGTTATTCCAACACATTTGTTTGTAATCTCACTGAGCTGTATGTTAATGGGAAGTCCAACATATGACCTACCTATGGTTTGTAGATCATCATATCATGCTCTGGTTCACAATGTTATGCACATTTTGCTGGTTCACAATATAACTTAAAATTTTAATTAAACAACTCAAATGTAGAAATATATATTATACATATTTGAGATACAATTGTTACTTTTTTTTTGCAAATACATGCACAGTAAAAAATATTTTATTCAATTGTACCCACCAAATATTGTAGTGTAATTACTCACTGACCTCTATGCTTCCAGACCACCTTCCTCACCAACCTGTTCCAAAATAATGACATACACGGGTGGCTGATTGTGAATACTGCGGATCTCTGGGGTGCTCAGTTCAATGCAATCAGATTACCTCAGGCATATATTTCCATTGATCACTGGTACACTCATTTTTAAAATGAGATATTAAATCATACAGGTACCTATCTAAATTCTACACAATATCTTTTTCTAGGAAGGCAAATCCTTAAAGCAGTATTTTACAGGAAGCAAAGGAGGTTGCAAGTGAGTAAACAAATGAAAAAAAAACAAAAATACTTCTTATTTTTTAGTCATATATTTTGTTATATAACAAATACCATGAATCTATTTGTTATATTTTATTTTTGTACTCTTGAAATATAGAAAAATTGATTACCACTGTTTCCCTGTCCTATTTTCTTAATAATGTCCATTTATTCATTATTGGTACTGAACATAAAAGATATTCTTGATCTCTAATACCTTCCCAAGCAAATTACATGGCAGCTAGAACAATATGAGATTCTAAATAATTATTGCTAATAAAAAAGATGAAGTGCATATTTGGTTTAGGCAAGATGCATGTTGATGGCTTATCACTGCATAAATATTTGAGGGTTTTTTTTCTTTATGAAGTAACTGGCATCCAGATTGAAACTATCAAATACATTTGAGGCATACTGTTTTGAATATATCTATGTTGCTTTGAGATAAGCAGACATTTGCGATGACACTGGCCTTGGCTTGAGATGTTATGTTCAAATTATTTTCATCTTGTCTGATAATTATAGATAGAAAAATCAATATATACTTTCCCTTCCTTCCTTTACCCTACACAAAATTGTATATACTAGATGTTAGCATTGCTGATAAATTAGTAAATGTTATAAGAAACAACATTTCTTATAAAATTATTTTTTATTTATTTCTCATAAAACTTCCATAAAAACATCAATATAGATTTTTCTTCAAGGCACCAAGAATCTTTTAGATATATGTAAATCATGTATTTGTATTTTCAATCAATTTCTAAAAGTTTTTTAGGAAATAAAAAGGAAGTTTTTTTGTTAAAGCCATTATTCCTTAAGTTAGAGGGTTCTGTTTGAATTTGAAATTAAAAAGTTGATAGTTTCATTTTCAGTGCCATTTAGGTG